>NC_134073.1:287440-354517 GCF_965140245.1 Athene noctua
GGGCGGATCTATGGGCAGGATCTATGGGGCAGGATCTGTGGGCAGGATCTGTGGGGCAGGAGGGAGGAGATGTGGGGCGGGAGGGTCACGTGAGGGCGCGGGGTCATGTGACCGTTTCTCTCCCCAGCAGCGATGGCGGAGGAGGAGCCGCTGCTGCCGGGTGAGAGCCCCGGGCCCGGGGTCCTGCCCCACATCTGCCCCATAACTAACCCCTCCCCCGCCCCATAACCGGCTCTTGGGCCCCCCCTGCGCCCCACAACCCAGCCCCGGCCCCACATCTGGCCCCCATAACTGAGGCCCAGCCCCACATCCAGCCCCACAAGTCACCCCCAGCCCCATAACTGCCCCACAGCCCCACAGCCAGCCCCATAGCCCACCCCACAAGTCACCCCCAGCCCCACATCCAGCCCCACAACCTGCCCCACAACAAGCTCTTGCCCCCCCCTGTGCCCCACAACTTGTTCTCAGCCCCATAACCAGCCCCTGGCCCCACATCCAGCCCCATAACTGAGGCCCAGCCCCACATCCAGCCCCCAAGTCACCCCCAGCCCCACACCCAGCCCCATAAGTGCCCCCAGCCCCACATCTGGCCCCATAACTGACCCCCAGCCCCACAGCCTGCCCCATAACTGAGGCCCAGCCCCACATCCAGCCCCATAACCTGCCCCTGGCCCCACATCCAGCCCCATAACTGACTGCCAGCCCCACACCCAGCCCCATAAGTGCCCCCCAGCCCCACATCCAGCCCACACCCAGCCCTATAAGTGTCCTCCAGCCCATAACTGACCCTCCCAGCCCCACACCCAGCCCCATAACTGACCCCGCCCAGCCCCACACCCAGCCCCATAACTGAGCCCCAGCCCCACCCCCAGCCCCATAAGTGCCCCCCAGCCCCATAACCGACTCCCAGCCCCACACCCAGCCCCATAACCGACTCCCAGCCCCACACCCAGCCCCATAAGTGCCCCCCAGCCCCATAACTGACGCCCCCCAGCCCCATAACCGACCCCCCAGCCCCACACCCAGCCCCATAACCGACTCCCAGCCCCACACCCAGCCCCATAAGTGCCCCCCCAGCCCCATAACTGACTCCCCCCAGCCCCACCCCCAGCCCCATAAGTGCCCCCCAGCCCCATAACCGACCCCCAGCCCCACCCCCAGCCCCAAAAGTGCCCCCCAGCCCCATAACTGACTCCCCCCAGCCCACACCCAGCCCCATAAGTGCCCCCCAGCCCCATAACTGACTCCCCCCAGCCCCATAACCGACCCCCAGCCCCATAACCCCAACCCCTCCCCACAGCCCCGCCCTCTCCGGACCCCCCCGGCGCCCGCTGGAGGAACGGCGCCGCCTTCTGGTGAGGCCCCACCCCCCCACCCCCCTCCCCCCACCCTCCCGCCCCACTGACCGCCCCTCCCCCCCCCCCCCCCCCCGCCGCAAAGGATTCTGGGTCTCTGCAACAACCTCCCCTACGTGCTGATGCTCAGCGCCGCCCGCGACCTCCTCGACCCCCGCCCGGGGCGCCGGTGGGTGCCGCCCCTCCCCCACCCCCTCCCGCCCCTCCCCCACCCCCTCCGCCCCTCCCCCCACCACCCCACCCCGCCCCTCCCCCACCTTTACCCCCTCCCCCCCTTTTTTTTTGCTTTTTACTCCGCCCCTTTAATTTTTTTTTGCCCCTCCCCCACCCCGGTTTAGGCCCCTCCCCCTCCATTTTATGGCCCCTCCCCCACTCCTGCCCCTCCCCCCCTTTTTTTGTTGGCCCCGCCCCCCACATTTTTGCCCCTCCCCCCGCTTTATTTGGCCCCTCCCACACCCCGCAGCGGCCCCGCCCCCTTTTTAGTTGCCCCTCCCCCCACAGGCCCCGCCCGGCAACGGCTCCGCCCACAACTGCAACCGCGTCTCCACGGGGGTAAGGGGCGGGGACAGACCCACACTTGGGGGGCCCAGCCCCACACTTATGGGTCCCCGCCCCACACTTATGGGTCCCAGCCCCACACTTATGGGTCCTGCCCCACACTTATGGGTCCCAGCCCCCCACTTATGGGTCCCAGCCCCACACTTATGGGTCCCAGCCCCACACTTATGGGTCCAGCCCCCCACTTATGGGTCCCATCCCCACACTTATGGGTCCTGCCCCACACTTATGGGTCCTGCCCCACACTTATGGGTCCCAGCCCCACACTTATGGGTCCCTGCCCCCACTTATGGGTAAAGCCCCACACTTATGGGTCCATAAACCACACTTATGGGTCCCAGCCCCCCACTTATGGGTCCCAGCCCCCCACTTATGGGTCCAGCCCCACACTTATGGGTCCCAGCCCCCACGTATGGGTCCCAGCCCCACACTTATGGGTCCTGCCCCACACTTATGGGTCCCAGCCCCCACTTATGGGTCCAGCCCCACACTTATGGGTCCATAAACCACACTTATGGGTCCCAGCCCCCCACTTATGGGTCCCAGCCCCCACACTTATGGGTCCCAGCCCCACACTTATGGGTCCCTGCCCCCACTTATGGGTCCAGCCCTCCACTTATGTGTCCATTAACCACACTTATGGGTCCCAGCCCACACTTATGGGTCCCAGCCCCCACTTATGGGTCCATCCCCACACTTATGGGTCCCAGCCCCACACTTATGGGTCCCAGCCCCACACTTATGGGTCCTGCCCCACACTTATGGGTCCCAGCCCCACACTTATGGGCCCCTGCCCCCACTTATGGGTCCAGCCCCCCACTTATGGGTCCATAAACCACACTTATGGGTCCCAGCCCCACACTTATGGGTCCCAGCCCCACACTTATGGGTCCAGCCCCACACTTATGGGTCCCCGCCCCACACTTATGGGTCGCAGCCCCACTTATGGGTCCCAGCCCCACACTTATGGGTCCCAGCCCCCACTTATGGGTCTGCCCCCCAACTTGTGGGTCGCCCCTAGGCCGTGCTCTTGGCCGACATCCTCCCCACCCTGGTGATCAAGATGGCGGCTCCGTTCTTCTTCCACCTCCTGCCCTACAAGTAGGTGTGGGCAGAGCTGGGGGGCGGGGCACCGTGTGGGGCACGCTTGGGGGTCTCAGCCCCACATTTTTTTTTCCGTCGCCCCCCAGCGGCCGCGTCGTCGCCTCCGCCCTCTGCATGTGGGGCAGCTCTCCCTGGTGGCCTCGGCCCGGGGGGTGGCGGCCAGCCTGGGGGTGAGTGTGGGGGGATCTGTGGGGCGGGGGCGGGTCTGTGGGGCAGGATGTGGGGGCAGGGGGCGGATCTATGGGGCTGGGGGTGGATCTATGGGGCAGGATGTGGGGCTGGGGGTTGATCTATGGGGCTGGGGGTGGATCTATGGGGTAGGATGTGGGGCTGGGGCGGGTCTATGGGGCAGGATGTGGGGCTGGGGGCGGATCTATGGGTCTGGGGGCGGGTCTATGGGGCAGGATGTGGGGCTGGGGCGGATCTATGGGTCTGGGGGCGGGTCTGTGGGGCTGGATGTGGGGCTGGGGCGGATCTATGAGGCTGGGGGGCGGATCTGTGGGGCAGGATGTGGGGCTGGGGCGGATCTATGGGTCTGGGGGCGGGTCTGTGGGGCAGGATGTGGGGTTGGGGGCGGATCTATGAGGCTGGGGGCGGATCTGTGGGGCAGGATGTGGGGCTGGGGCGGATCTATGGGGCTGGGGGCAGGTCTGTGGGGCAGGATGTGGGGCAGGGGGCGGATCTATGGGGCAGGGGGCGGGTCCATGGGGCTGGGGGGGATCTGTGGGGCAGGATGTGGGGCAGGGGGCGGATCGATGGGGCAGGGAGCGGATCCACGGGACAGGGGGTGGGTCCATGGGGCAGAGGGTGGATCCATGGGGCAGGGGGCGTGTCTATGGGGCGGCGCTGTGGGTCACCCGGGCCCCTCCCCCAGGGGTGCTCCTGGCCAGCGCCGCCTCGGGGCTGGGGGAGGTGACGCTGCTGCCGCTGGCCGGGAGCTACCCGGGGTATGTGGGGCGCTATGGGGCAGGGGGCGCGCTATGGGGCAGGGCGGCGTGGTTGTGGGGCAGGGGAGGGCGCTATGGGGCAGCTGGGGGGCGGGGTGGTTCGCTACGGGGCAGGGAGTGGCCTAGAGGAGGATGTGTGGGGCAGATGTGGGGCGCTATGGGGCAGGGCGGGGTGGTTGTGGCGCAGGGGGGGTGCTATGGGGCGGGGCGGGGCCTAGGGGGGATGTGTGGGGCAGGGGGAGGATGTGGGGGGCTGTGGGGCAGCGCTATGGGGCAGGGGGTGGGCCAGGGGTCGCTGTGGGGCAGAATGTTGGTCAGGGGTCACTGTGGGGCAGCGCTGTGGGGCAGGATGTGGGTCAGGGGTCGCTGTGGGGTGGCTATGGGGCAGGATGTGGGTCAGGGGTCGCTGTGGGGCAGCGCTATGGCGCAGGATGTGGGTCAGGGGTCGCTGTGGGGTGGCTATGGGGCAGGATGTGGGTCAGGGGTTGCTGTGGGGCAGCGCTATGGGGCAGCATGTGGGTCAGGGGTCGCTATGGGGCAGGATGTGGGTCGGGGTCGCTGTGGGGCAGCGCTGTGGGGCAGGATGTGGGTCAGGGGTCGCTGTGGGGCAGGATGTGGGTCGGGGTCGCTGTGGGGCAGCGCTATGGGGCAGGATGTGGGTCAGGGGTCGCTGTGGGGCAGCGCTGTGGGGCAGGATGTGGGTCGGGGTCCTATGGGGCAGCGCTATGGGGCAGGATGTGGGTCAGGGGTCGCTGTGGGGCAGGATGTGGGTCGCCGTGGGTCAGCCCCTTTCCCCTCCCCCCAGGGTGGGCGTCCCGTGCTGGGCCTCAGGCACCGGGGGGGCGGGGCTGGGCGGGGCCCTGGGCTGGGCGGGGCTGATGGGGGCGGGGCTGCCCCTCCGCCACGCCCTCCTGCCCGGCCTCGCCCTCCCCATGGTCAGCCTGGGCAGGTAGGGGGGCGGGGCCGTGGGGACGGGGCGGGGCCGTGGGGCAGAGGGGGAGGAGCTATGGGGTGGGGGCGGGGCTATGGGGTGGGGGCGGGGCTATGGGGCAGAGGGGGAGGGGTTTTCGGATGGGGAGGGGCCAAGGGTGGGGGGAGGGGATTGGGGGAGGGGCTATGGGGCGGGGGCGTGGCCATGGGGCGGCCCTTGCCCCGCCCCCTCGGCTTCTTCCTGTCTCTCTCCCCTCCCCCCGCAGCTACTTCTTCCTGCTCCTCCCCCCCACGCCCCTCCCCCCTGCCCCGCCCCCCGCGCCCCTCCCCCACCCCCCGGCACACCCGCCCCTCCCCCCCCCGACTTCCACCTGGACCCACAAGTGGGCGGCGGCCAAGGTAAATGACAGGGGAGGGGGCGGGGTCACGGGGGACCCATAAGTGTGGGGCTGGGACCCATAAGTGGGGGATGGGACCCATAAGTGTGGGGCCGGGACCCATAAGTGTGGGGCTGGACCCATAAGTGTGGGGCCGGGACCCATAAGTGTGGGGCTGGACCCATAAGTGTGGGGCTGGACCCATAAGTGGGGGCTGGGACCCATAAGTAGGGGGCTGGGACCCATAAGTGGGAGCTGGGACCCATAAGTGTGGGGCTGGGACCCATAAGTGGGGGCTGGGACCCATAAGTAGGGGGCTGGGACCCATAAGTGGGGGCTGGGACCCATAAGTGTGGGGCTGGACCCATAAGTGTGGGGCTGGGACCCATAAGTGGGAGCTGGGACCCATAAGTGTGGGCTGGGACCCATAAGTGGGGGCTGGGACCCATAAGTAGGGGGCTGGGACCCATAAGTGGGAGCTGGGACCCATAAGTGTGGGGCTGGGACCCATAAGTGTGGGGCGTGACCCATAAGTGGGGGGCTGGGACCCATAAGTGTGGGGCTGGGACCCATAAGTGTGGGGCGTGACCCATAAGTGGGGGGCTGGGACCCACCCTGTGGCCCCGCCCCCTCCCCCCGCAGGTGGCCCTCCCCCACGCGCTGCCATTGGCTCTCGTCTATTTCGCCGAATATTTCATCAACCAGGGGCTGGTGGGTCGCCGTGGGGCGCTATGGGGCGGAGTTATGGGGCAGGGGAGTGGTTGTGGGGCGGAGCTGTGGGGCTGGGGGGTCGCTATGGGGCGGGGCGTTGGTTGGGGGGCAGAGTCGGGGGCCTGGCAGGTGGTTGTGGGGCCGGGCTGCGGGCTCGCTATGGGGCAGACCCATAAGTACCCACTTAGGGGTCCCGCCCCACACTTATGGGTCCCACCCCACACTTATGGGTCTCGCCCCACAGCTGGAGCTTTTCTACTTCCCCTCCTCCCCCATGAGCCCGGCCCAGCAGTACCGCAGGTGCGCCCCTCCCCCCCGCCGTGGGGCTGCCCCACACGTCACCCCCTGCCCCACACATTGTCTCTTTCTGCCCCACACATTTCTCTGCCTTGCACGTCACCCCCCTGCCCCACACATCTTCTTTCTGCCCCACATCTCCGTGTCTGCCCCACACATTTTGTCTCTGCCCCACACATCTCTCTGTGCCCCACGCATCCCCTCTGCCCCACACATTGCCCCACACATCCCCATTTTTTTGCCCCACGTGTCACTCCCCTGCCCCACATATCCTCTTTCTGCCCCACACATTTCTTCTCTGCCCCACACATCGGTCTCTGCCCCACACATTCTCCCTGCCCTATGTCTCCGTGTCTGCCCCACACATTCTCCCTCTGCCCCACACATTCCTGCCCCACACCTCGCTCTGCCCCACACACCCATCTCCGTCCCACACATTCTCCCTACCCCACACATTTTCCCTCAGCCCCACACACTGCCCCACACATCCCCGTTTTCTGCCCCACACCTCCTCTTTCTGCCCCACACATCTGCCTCTGCCCCACACATTCTCTCTCCTTGCCCCACACATTCTCCCTCTGCCCCACACATCCCCGCCCCACACCTTTGCTCTGCCCCACAGCGCCCAGCTCCTGTACCAGGCCGGGGTCTTCGCCTCCCGCTCTGCCCCACGGCGCCTCCGCCCGCGCCGCATCGGGCTCCTCGCGCTGCTCCAGGTGCCGCCTCTGCCCCACAGAATCTATGGGGCAGCCCCACACATCCCTCCCCACCACCCTAAATCTATGGGGCAGCCCCATAGCCCGCCTCTCCCCCGGCAAAAATCATCTCTACCCCATAGATTTTTCTCCGCCTCCCCCAAATCTATGGGGCAGCCCCATAGATTCTCAGTCCTGAATCTATGGGGCAGCCCCATAGCGCTCTTCCGCCACTGAAAACTTGTTCTGTGCCCCATAGATTTCTCCCCCCAACCACCAAATGTATGGGGCTGCCCCACAGATCCCTCCCCAAACCCAAATCTACGGGGCAGCCCCATAGATCTTTTCCCCTGACACCAAATCTATGGGGCAGCCCCACAGATTTCCTGCCCTGACACTAAATCTATGGGGCAGCCCCATAGCAGATCCCTCCCCCGTCTCAAATCCATGGGGCTGCCCCATAGATTTTCACCCTCCCACTTCATGAATCTATGGGGCTGCCCCACAGATCTCTCCCTCACCCCACAAACCCGTGGGGCTGCCCCATAGATCCCTGCCCCGCTCCAAATCTATGGGGCAACCCCATAGCAGGCCTTTTGCCCCACCCCCTAAATCTATGGGGCTGCCCCACAGATCTCTTCCCATCCCAAATCCATGGGGCTGCCCCATAGATTTTCACACCCCCTCCACCACCCCCGGAATCTATGGGGCAGCCCCATAGCGCCCCTCCCCCGCTGACCCGGCCCCTCCCCCAGCTGCTCCTGGCCGCGTTCCTATTGGCCGCCGTCGCTGTCAATCTCCTGCCGGGGGCGGGGCTGCTGCTGGCGCTGGTGGCGGGGGAGGGGCTGGTGGGCGGAGCCGCCTACGTGGGGGCGATCCAGAACGTGGAGGAACAGGTGGGGGCGGGGTCTGTGGGGCGGGGTCTGTGGGGCGGGATCTATGGGGCGGGATCTATGGGGCAGCGGGATCTACGGGGTGGCATCTATGGGGTTGGATCTGTGGGGCGGGATGTCTGGGGAACGGGGATCTATGGGGCAGGGGGTGTGTGGGGCGGAATCTATGGGGCAGGATCTATGGGGTAGGAGGATCTATGGAGCAGGATATATGGGGCAGGGGAATCTATGGGGCAGGGGTTTATGGGGCGGGATCTATGGGGCGGGGGGTATGTGGGGCGGGATCTATGGGGTGGCATCTATGGGGTTGGATCTGTGGGGCGGGATGTCTGGGGAACGGGGATCTATGGGGCAGGGGGTGTGTGGGGCGGAATCTATGGGGCAGGATCTATGGGGTGGAATCTATGGGGCAGGATCTGTGGGGCAGGAGGATCTATGAGGCGGGATCTATGGGGTGGGGATCTATGGGGCAGGGGAATCTATGGGGTGGGATCTGTGGGGTGGGGGATGTGTGGGGCGGGATCTATGGGGCAGCAGGATCTATGGGGTGGAATCTATGGGGCAGGACCTGTGGGGCGGGATCTCTGGGGCAGGGGGATCTATGGGGTGGGGCGTGTGTGGGGCAGCATCTATGGGGCAGCGGGATCTATGGGGTGGAATCTGGGGCAGGAGGATCTATGGGGCGGGATCTATGGGCGGATCTATGGGGCGGGGGGTGTGTGAGGCCGGATCTATGGGGCAGGATCTATGGGGCAGCCCCTCACGTGCCATTGGCTGCAGGCAGAGCCCCGGCTCCGCCCCCCAGCGCTGACCGTAGTGGCGGGGGCGGACACGGGGGGCGTGGCCTTGGCCGGGGGCGCGGCCCTGGGGGTGCACAGGATCTTCTGTGGGGCGGCCTGACCCACGGCGGGGGAGGGGAGGTAACGCGCCCCACGGCACCGCCCCGTAGCGGGGGGAGGGGCGGGACCCGCGTTTCTGCCCCATAGCGGGGGAGGGGTCACATGATCCGTGGGTCTGCCCCATAGCGGATGAGGGGCTTTGGGATCCGTGGGTCAGCCCCATAGCGGGGGAGGGGCGGCGGGATCCGTGGGTCTGCCCCATAGCGGGGGAGGGGTCACATGATCCGTGGGTCTGCCCCATAGCGGGTGAGGGGCTTTGGGATCCGTGGGTCAGCCCCATAGCGGGGGAGGGGCTTTGGGATCTGTGGGTCTGCCCCATAGCGGGGGAGGGGTCACATGATCCGTGGGTCTGCCCCATAGCGGGTGAGGGGCTTTGGGATCCGTGGGTCAGCCCCATAGCGGGGGAGGGGCTTTGGGATCTGTGGGTCTGCCCCATAGCGGGGGAGGGGTCACATGATCCGTGGGTCCGCCCCATAGCGGGGGAGGGGCGTCAGGATCCGTGGGTCTGCCCCATAGCGGGGGAGGGGTCACATGATCCGTGGATCTGCCCCATAGCGGGGGAGGGGCGTCAGGATCCGTGGGTCTGCCCCATAGCGGGGGAGGGGCTTTGGGATCCGTGGGTCTGCCCCATAGCGGGTGAGGGGCTTTGGGATCCGTGGGTCTGCCCCATAGCGGGGGAGGGGTCACATGATCCGTGGGTCCACCCCATAGCAGGGGAGGGGGGGAGGAGCTAAACTTATGGGTCTGCCCACAGCCCCCTCCCCCCCCCACTTTCCACAGCCCCGCCCTCCCCCCCACGTGACCCGGAAGCGGCTTCGGGCCCCCCCGGAAGCACCGAGCGGAGGGGGCGGGGCCTCCTCGCCGGCTCCGCCCCCAAATAAACGCGTTGACGCTGCCCAAGAAAATGGCTCCGAATTGTTGGAGGGGGGCGTGGCCACGTGGGTGGGCGGGGCCACGTGGGTGGGCGGGCCTCCCGGCAGCCTCCGCGCGTCTTTTAAATTTTTTTTTAATTATTTTTGGGGCGATTTTCTGTGGTTTTTTTTTTTTCCGCTTTACTTCCGGGTCGGTGCTTCCCATCGGCCCTTGCGCGCGCGCGGAGGGAGGTGGGATACCGGAAGGGGCGGGGGTCGTGACGCGGTGACGTCACTTCCGGACGCGACCGAACGGCGTCAGAGCGCGACCGGTCGGAGCTGCCGCCGCGTGCGAGTGAGGGGGGGGCGGGATCTGTGGGGCTGGGGGGGGGATCTGTGGGGGCTGGGGGGGATCTGTGGGGCTGGGGGGGGATCTGTGGGGCTGGGGGGCGGATCTGTGGGGCTGGGGGGGGATCTGTGGGGCTGGGGGGCGGATCTGTGGGCTGGGGGGGATCTGTGGGGCTGAGGGCGGATCTGTGGGGCTGGGGGGCGGATCTGTGGGGCTGGGGGGGATCTGTGGGGCTGGGGGGGGATCTGTGGGGCTGGGGGGGATCTGTGGGGCTGGGGGGCGGATCTGTGGGGCTGGGGGGGATCTGTGGGGCTGGGGGGCGGATCTGTGGGGCTGGGGGCGGATCTGTGGGGCTGGGGGCGGATCTGTGGGCTGGGGGGGATCTGTGGGGCTGGGGGGCGGATCTGTGGGGCAGGGGGGCGGATCTGTGGGGCTGGGGGCGGGATCTGTGGGGCTGAGGGGGGGATCTGTGGGGCTGGGGGGGGATCTGTGGGGCAGGAGCAGGATCTGTGGGGCTGAGGGTGGATCTGTGGGGCTGGGTGGTGGATCTGTGGGGCTGGGGGCGGATCTGTGGGGCTGGGGGGATCTGTGGGGCAGGGGGGCGGATCTGTGGGGCTGGGGGGCGGATCTGTGGGCTGGGGGGCGGATCTGTGGGGCTGGGGGGCGGATCTGTGGGGCTGGGGGGGATCTGTGGGGCAGGGGGGCGGATCTGTGGGGCTGGGGGGCGGATCTGTGGGGCTGGGGGGCGGATCTGTGGGGCTGGGGGGGGATCTGTGGGGCAGGGGGGCGGATCTGTGGGGCTGGGGGGGATCTGTGGGGCTGAGGGCGGATCTGTGGGGCTGGGGGCGGATCTGTGGGGCTGGGGGGGATCTGTGGGGCTGGGGGGCGGATCTGTGGGGCTGGGGGGGATCTGTGGGGCTGGGGGACGGATCTGTGGGGCTGGGGGGGGATCTGTGGGGCTGGGGGCGGATCTGTGGGGCTGGGGGGGATCTGTGGGGCAGGGGGGCGGATCTGTGGGGCTGGGGGGCGGATCTGT
This sequence comes from Athene noctua, assembly GCF_965140245.1. Classification (NCBI taxonomy): domain Eukaryota; kingdom Metazoa; phylum Chordata; class Aves; order Strigiformes; family Strigidae; genus Athene; species Athene noctua. The sequence goes on from NC_134073.1 coordinate 298,443, forward strand.
GGGGCTGGGGGGCGGATCTGTGGGGCTGGGGGGGATCTGTGGGGCTGGGGGGCGGATCTGTGGGGCTGGGGGGCGGATCTGTGGGGCTGGGGGGGATCTGTGGGGCTGGGGGGGATCTGTGGGGCTGGGGGGCGGATCTGTGGGGCTGGGGGGGATCTGTGGGGCTGGGGGGCGATCTGTGGGCTGGGGGGGATCTGTGGGGCTGGGGGCGGGATCTGTGGGGCTGATGGGTGGATCTGTGAGGCTGGGGGGGATCTGTGGGGCAGGGGGCGGATCTGTGGGGCTGGGGGCGGGATCTGTGGGGCTGGGGGGCGGATCTGTGAGGCTGGGGGGGGATCTGTGGGGCTGGGGTGGGATCTGTGGGGCAGGGGGGCGGATCTGTGGGGCTGGGGGCGGGATCTGTGGGGCTGAGGGGGGGATCTGTGGGGCTGGGGGGGATCTGTGGGGCAGGGGGGCGGATCTGTGGGGCTGGGGGGGGATCTGTGGGGCTGGGGGGCGGATCTGTGGGGCTGGGGGGGGATCTGTGGGGCTGGGGGGCGGATCTGTGGGGCTGATGGGTGGATCTGTGAGGCTGGGGGGGATCTGTGGGGCAGGGGGGCGGATCTGTGGGGCGGGGATCTGTGGGGCTGAGGGGGGGATCTGTGGGGCTGAGGGGGGGATCTGTGGGGCTGGGGGGGGGATCTGTGGGGCAGGAGCGGGTTCTGTGGGGCTGAGGGTGGATCTGTGGGGCTGGGGGTGGATCTATGGGGCAGGGGCGACCTGTGGGGCTGGGAGCGGGATCTCTGGGGCGGATCTGTGGGGCTGGGGGGCGGATCTGTGGGGCTGGGGGAGGATCTGTGGGGCTGAGGGCAGATCCGTGGGCCTGGGGGCTGATCTATGGGGCTGGGGTCAATCTATGGGGGCTGAGGAGCACCAAAACCTATGGGGCAGAAAAACCTATGGGGCGAGGATGAATCTATGGGGCACAAACCGACACGTCAGCCCGCGGCAACACAAAAATCCCCGGGTTAACTTCTCCCTATGGGGCAGCCTTACACCTATAGGTCAGCCCCACATCTATGGGGCAGCCCCCTAACTCCGCCCCCTATCTCTCAGCCCCCCAACCGCCGCCATGTCGCGTTTTTTCACCACCGGCTCCGACAGCGAATCGGAATCCTCCGTTTCGGGCGACGAATTAGCGGCCAAACCCGTCGGGGTAACTACAGCAAGTAAGTTATGGGGCAGCCGCCGTGGGGCAGCCCATAGATGGTTTATTTTGCATAAATTTGCATATTTCCCAGACCCATTTTACTGAGCGAGGACGAGGAAGACACCAAACGCGTCGTGCGGAGCGCCAAGGATAAGAGGTGGGCGTGTCTTTTGTGACCGCGCCCCCTGGGTGGAGCGCGCTATGGGGCTGACCCATAGATGTGGGGCTGCCCCATAGATTCGAGGAATTGACCAATCTGATCAAAACGATCCGGAACGCCATGAAAATCCGTGACGTCACCAAGTGCCTGGAGGAGTTCGAGCTGCTGGGGCGGGCCTACGCCAAGGCCAAGGGCGTGGTCGACAAGGAGGGCGTGCCCCGGTTCTACGTCAGGCTATTGGCTGATCTGGAGGATTATTTAAATGAGGTTGGGGGTCGTATGTTAATTAGGGAGAAAGGGGCGGAGCGGGGGGGGGGGTGTGTGGGGAAATCGGGGGGGTTTGGGGGTGAATTGGGGATCTGGGGGGCACAGTGAGAAGTTGGGGGTGTCTGGTAGGTTGTTAATTAAGTTTTTTGTAATTAGGAATATTCAAATGAGGTTAATTATATGTTAATTAGGGTGAAGTGGGTGGGGCTGGGGGGAAATTGGGGGTTTTGGGGTGAATCGGGGGCGAATTGGAGGATCTGGGGGGTAAAATGGGAAGTTGGGGTGTCTGGTAGGTTGTTAATTAAGTTTTTTGTAATTAGGAATATTTAAATGAGGTTAATTATATGCTAATTAGGGAGAAGTGGGTGGGGCTGGGGGGAAATTGGGGGGTTTTGGGGTGAATCGGGGGCGAATTGGAGGATCTGGGGGGCACAATGAGAAGTTGGGGTGTCTGGTAGGTTGTTAATTAAGTTTTTTGTAATTAGGAATATTCAAATGAGGTTAATTATATGTTAATTAGGGAGAAGTGGGTGGGGCTGGGGGGAAATTGGGGCATTTTGGGGGGTTTTGGGGTCAATTGGGGGATCTGGGGGGCACAGTGAGAAGTTGGGGGTGTCTGGTAGGCTCTTAATTAAGTTTTTTGTAATTAGGAATATTTAAATGAGGTTAATTATATGTTAATTAGGGAGAAGGGGGTGGGGCTGAGGGGAAATTGGGGGGTTTTGGGGTGAATCGGGGGCGAATTGGAGGATCTGGGGGGCACAATGAGAAGTTGTGGGTGTCTGGTAGGTTGTTAATTAAGTTTTTTGTAATTAGGAATATTCAAATGAGGTTGATGATATGTTAATGAGGGGGAAATGGGTGGGGCTGGGGGGAAATTGGGGCGTTTTGGGGGGTTTTGGGGACAATTGGGGGATCTGGGGGGCACAGTGAGAAGTTGGGGGTGTCTGCTAGGCTCTTAATTAAGTTTTTTGTAATTAGGAATATTTAAATGAGGTTAATTATATGTTAATTAGGGAGAAGTGGGTGGGGCTGAGGGGAAATTGGGGGGTTTTGGGGTGAATCGGGGGCGAATTGGAGGATCTGGGGGGCACAATGAGAAGTTGGGGGTTCTATTAGGCTCTTAATTAAGTTTTTTGTAATTATGAATATTCAAATGAGGTTAATTATATGTTAATTAGGAAGAAATGGGTGTGGCTGGGGGGAAATTGGGGTGTTTTGGGGTGAATCGGCGGCAAATTGGATCTGGGGGGGCACAGTGAGAAGTTGTGGGCGTTTGGTAGATTTTTAATTAAGTTTTTTTGCAATCAGGAATATTTAAATGAGGTTAATTATATGTTAATTAGGGAGAAATGGGTGGGGCTGGGGGGAAATTGGGGTTTCGGGGGGTTTTGGGGCTCAGTTTTGGTTGGTTTGGAGGATTTGGGGGGGGCCCGGTGAGAAATTGCAAGTTTTCGTTAGATTTTATCTTAAATTTGGGGTAATTGGGATTATTTAAATGAGGCTGGTTATGTAAATTAGGGAAGTGGATGGGGCGGGGGGGAAATTGGGGCGTTTTGGGGTGTTTTGGGTGGGATTGGGGGTGATTTGGAGGATCTGGGGGTACGATAAAATGGGGGTTTTGGTAAAATTTTATGTTAAATTTTGGCCGATTTGGGAAATCTGTGGGGCGGGAAGAAAATTTGGGTTTTTTTGCCTCGTTTTACCTCAAATTTTTGGCCATTTTTGGGAAATCTGCAGGGCGGGAAGAAAATTTGGGGGGTTTTTGCCTCATTTTACCTCAAAATTTTGACCAAATTTGGGAAATCTGTGGGGCAAAAATGAACATTTGTGTGATTTTGTGTCGTTTTCGCGTCCAAATTTTGGCCGATTTGGGAAATTTGCGGCGCGGGAAGAAAATTTGTGGGTTTTTGCCTCATTTTATGTCCAAATTTTGACCGATTTGGGGGATTTTTGGGGCAGGAAGAAAATTTGAGGGTTTTTGCCTCATTTTACCTCAAAATTTTGACCAATTTTGGGAAATCTGTGGGGCAAAAAAGAACATTTGTGTGATTTTTGTGTTCTTTTCGTGTCCAAATTTTGGCCAATTTGGGAAATTTGTGGGGAGAGTAGAAAGTTTGGGGGGGTTTGCCTCATTTTACCTCAAAATTTTGGCCGATTTGGGAAATCCGCAGGGCGGGAAGAAAATTTGGGGTTTTTTGCCTCATTTTACCTCAAAATTTTGGCCAATTTTGGGCAATCTGTGAGGCAGGAAGAAAATTTGTGAGTTTTGCCTCATTTTACCTCAAAATTTTGGCCGATTTGGGAAATCTGCAGGCGGGAAGAGAATTTTGGTTTTTTGCCTCATTTTATCTCCAAATTTTGGCTGATTTGGGGGATTTTTGGGGCAGGAAGAGATTTTGGGGTTTTTTGCCTCATTTTACCTCAAAACTTTGGCCAATTTTGGGAAATCTGTGAGGCAGGAAGAAAATTTGGGGTTTTTTGCCTCATTTTATGTCCAAATTTTGGCCAATTTTGGGCAATCTGCAGGGCGGGAAGAAAATTTTGGGGTTTTTGCCTCATTTTACCTCAATTTTGGCTGATTTGGGGGATTTTGGGGGCAGGAAGAAAATTTGAGGGGGTTTTGCCTCATTTTATTTCCAAATTTTGACCAATTTTGGGCAATCTGCAGGGCGGGAAGAAAATCTGAGGGTTTTTTGCCTCATTTTACCTCCAAATTTTGGCCAATTTTGGGAAATCTGTGAGGCAGGAAGAAGATTTGGGGTTTTTTGCCTCATTTTACGTCCAGATTTTGGGCAATCTGCAAGGCGGGAAGAAAATTTTGGGTTTTTTTGCCTCATTTTATGTCCAAATTTTGGCTGATTTGGGGGATTTTTGGGGCAGGAAGAAAATCTGAGGGTTTTTTGCCTCATTTTACGTCCAAATTTTGGCCGATTTGGGAAATCCGCGGGGCGGGAAGAAGACTTGGGGTATTTTTTCCGCGTTTTTCCGCCCACGTTTTCCCCGATTTGGGGTATTTTTGGGGCGGGAAGCGCCGTTTTCCGGATTTGTTGGCGTTTTTGGCAGCTGTGGGAGGACAAGGAGGGCAAGAAGAAGATGAACAAGAACAACGCGAAGGCGCTGAGCACCCTGCGCCAGAAAATCCGCAAACACAACCGCGACTACGAGGCGCACCTCAGCTCCTACCGCCAGGTGGGGTTTCGGGCTCGCTCCGGGGCGGTTTGGGTCACTTTTGGGTTCTTCTGGGGGGTTTTTTTTTGGCCTTTTTGGGTTTTTTGGGGGTCACTTTGGGGCCTTTGAAGGCGTTTTGGGGCCTTTGAAGGCGTTTTGGGGCCTTTGAAGGCGTTTTGGGGCCTTTGAAGGCGTTTTTGGGCCTTTGAAGGCGTTTTGGGGCCTTTGAAGGCGTTTTTGGGCCTTTGAAGGCGTTTTTGGGCCTTTGAAGGCGTTTTTGGGCCTTTGAAGGCGTTTTGGGGCCTTTGAAGGCGTTTTGGGGCCTTTGAAGGCGTTTTGGGGCCTTTGAAGGCGTTTGGTGATTTTTTGGTCTTTTTGGGTTTTTTGGGGGTCACTTTGGGCCCTTTGAAGGCGTTTTGGGGCCTTTGAAGGCGTTTTTGGGGCCTTTGAAGGCGTTTTGGGGCCTTTGAAGGCGTTTTGGGGCCTTTGAAGGCGTTTTGGGGCCTTTGAAGGCGTTTTGGGGCCTTTGAAGGCGTTTTGGGGTTTTTTTTGGCCTTTTTGGGTTTTTTGGGGGTCACTTTGGGGCCTTTGAAGGCGTTTTGGGGCCTTTGAAGGCGTTTTGGGGCCTTTGAAGGCGTTTTGGGGCCTTTGAAGGCGTTTTGGGGCCTTTGAAGGCGTTTTTGGGGCCTTTGAAGGCGTTTTGGGGCCTTTGAAGGCGTTTTGGGGCCTTTGAAGGCGTTTTGGGGCCTTTGAAGGCGTTTTGGTGATTTTTTGGCCTTTTTAGGTTTTTTGGGGGTCACTTTGGGGCCTCTGAAGGCGTTTTGGGGATTTTTGTGTCACTTTTGCGGTGTTTTGTGTCACTTTTAGGCCCTTTGAAGGTGTTTTGGGGTTTTTTTGTCCCTTTTGGGGGTGTTTTGGGTCACTTTTGGGGGTGTTTTGGGTCCTTTTAAGGTGTTTTGGGGGTTTTTTGGCCCTTTTTGGGCTTTTTTGGGGGTCACTTAGGGGGGTTTGGTGGTCATTTTGGGGGATTTTTGCCCCTTTTGGTGTTTTTTTTGGGCCCTTTTAAGGTGTTTTCGGGGGTTTTTTGGGTCACTTGGGGGCATTTTTGGCCCTTTTGGGTCTGTCTGGAGTGTTTTGAGCCCGTTTTTGGCCCATTTGGGGGGTTTTGGGCCCTTTTAAGCTGTTTTGGGGCATTTTAGGCCCCTTTGGGGGGGGTTGGGACACTTTGGGGGGATTTTTGGCCATTTTGGGTCTTTTTGGGGTGGTTTATGCCCCTTTGGGCTAGATTTGGGCTGGTTTTGGCGTTTTTGGCCATTTTGGGTCGTTTTGGGGGGTTTGGGGTCACTTTGGGGGGATTTTTGGCTCTTTTGGGTCATTTTGGGGGGATTTTTGGCTATTTTGCGTCACTTTGGGGGGTTTTGGGTCACTTGGGGGGATTTTTGGCCGTTTTGGGTCACTTAGGGGGATTTTTGGCCGTTTGGGTCACTTAGGGGGATTTTTGGCCGTTTTGGGTCATTTTGGGGGGATTTTTGGCCGTTTTGGGTCACTTTGGGGATTTTTGGCCGTTTTGGGTCACTTTGGGGATTTTTGGCCGTTTTGGGTCACTTTGGGGGTTTTGGCAGAACCCGGAGCTGTCGGACGAGGACGAGGAGAAGAAGAGTCGGGACTCGGAAGGTGGGAAATGGGGGGGGGGGGAAATGGGGTGAGAAATGGGAGAAATGGGAAAAAATGGGGAAAACGGGGGGAGAAATGGGGAAAAGGGAGAAAAATTGGGTGAGAAATGGGAAAAAGGAGAAAAATTGGGTGAGAAATGGGGAAAACAGGAAAAATGGGTCGAGAAAGGGGAGAACTGGGGCGAGAAGTGGGAGAAACGGGAAAAACGGGGCGAGAAATGGGAAAAATGGGGCAAGAAGTGGGAAAAAGGGGAAAAATGGGTCGAGAAATGGGAAAAAGAGGAAAAATGGGTCGAGAAATGGGAAAAAGGGGAAAAATGGGTCGAGAAATGGGAAAAAGGGGAAAATGGGTCGAGAAATGGGAAAAAGAGGAAAAATGGGTCGAGAAGTGGGAAAAAGGGAAAAATGGGTCGAGAAATGGGAAAAAGAGGAAAAATGGGTCGAGAAATGGGAAAAAGAAAAATGGGTCGAGAAGTGGGAAAAAGAGGAAAAATGGGTCGAGAAGTGGGAAAAAGGGGAAAAATGGGTCGAGAAGTGGGAAAAAGGGGAAAAATGGGTCGAGAAGTGGGGAAAAGGGGAAAAATGGGTTGAGAAGTGGAAAAAGGGGAAAATGGGTCGAGAAGTGGGAAAAATGGGTCGAGAAGTGGGAAAAATGGGTCGAGAAGTGGGAAAAATGGGTCGAGAAGTGGGAAAAAAGGGTCGAGAAGTGGGAAAAAAGGGTCGAGAAGTGGGAAAAATGGGTCGAGAAGTGGGAAAAAAGGGTCGAGAAGTGGGAAAAAGGGGAAACAAAGGTCAAGAAGTGGGGAAAAAGGGAAAAAAAGGTCAAGAAGTGGAAAAGGGAAAAATGGGTCGAGAAATGGGAAAAAGGGGAAAATGGGTCGAGAAATGGGAAAAACGGGTCGAGAAGTGGGAAAAAGGGGAAAAACGTGTCGAGAAGTGGGAAAAGGGGAAAAATGGGTCGAGAAATGGGAAAAAGGGGGAAAATGGGTCGAGAAATGGGAAAAATGGGTCAAGAAGTGGGAAAAAGGGGAAAAAAAGGTCAAGAAGTGGGGAAAAAGGGGAAAAAAGGTCAAGAAGTGGGGAAAAAGGGGAAAAAAGGTCAAGAAGTGGGGAAAAAGGGGAAAAAAGGTCAAGAAGTGGGAAAAAGGGGAAAAATGGGTCAAGAAATGGGAAAAAATGGGTCAAGAAGTGGGAAAAGGGGGAAAAATGGGTCAAGAAGTGGGAAAAGGGGGAAAAATGGGTCAAGAAGTGGGAAAAGGGGGAAAAATGGGTCAAGAAGTGGGAAAAAGGGGAAAAATGGGTCAAGAAATGGGAAAAAGGGGAAAAATGGGTCGAGAAGTGGGAAAAAGGGGAAAAATGGGTCGAGAAATGGGAAAAATGGGTCAAGAAGTGGGAAAAAAGGGAAAAAGTCAAGAAGTGGGGAAAAAGGTCAAGAAATGGGAAAAAGGGGAAAAATGGGTCGAGAAGTGGGGAAAATGGGTCAAGAAGTGGGAAAAAGGGGAAAAATGGGTCGAGAAGTGGGAAAATTGGGCGAGGAGTGGGAAAAATGGGTCAAGAAACGTGAGAACCTGCTTGAAAAAAAAAAAAAAAAAACCCCAACCCGAAAACCCGCGAGAAAGGGTCCGGGGGGGGGCGGTGTGACCACGCACCCCCCCCCCCGCAGGCTCCTCCTCCTCCTCCTCTTCCTCCTCCTCGGACGAGGACGACGACGGCGCCGGAGCCTTCCTCAAGAAGAAGGAGACGGGGGGCGACGCCCGCGGAAGGTTCCTGAAGAAACTGGAGGTAGCGTGAGGGGGGGGGGGGCACTTGGGGGGCACTTGGGGGGCGCGGGGCTGCCCCCTAAGTGCCCCCCGCCCTGCCCCATAGGAGGAGGAGGAAGAGGAGGAGTCGGACTCGGAGGAAGATTGGGGGGAGTCGGATTCGGAGTCGGATTCGGAGTCGGACGAAGACGACGGGAAGTACACGTCGCTGGCGTCGAAATTTTGAAAAAGTGAGGGTTTCGCCCCAAAAATTAACGCCGGGGGGGGGGATATGGGGGGACACGGGGACCCCCCCGCTGAGGGGGGGGTCGGGGTCGGTGCCGTAGGGACGAGGATAAGAAGAGCGGGGAGAAAAAACGGGAGGAAAAAGCGAAAAAGAAGCACGACCGCAAGAGCCGCAAGTACGAGGAGGAGGAGGAGGGCGACGAAGGCGGCGAGTGGGAGAAGGTCAAGGGCGGGGCGCCGCTGGTCAAGGTGGGGGTTTTGGGGGAAAATCGGGAGGTTTTGGGCAAAATCGGGGGGTTTTGGGCAAAGTGGGGGGGAAGTGGGGGGGTTTTGGGGGGAAATTGGGGGGTTTTGGGGAAATTGGGGGGTTTTGGGGGGAAATTGGGGGGTTTTGGGGGAAATTGGGGGGTTTTGGGGCAAATTGGGGGGTTTTGGGGCAAATTGGGGGGTTTTGGGGCAAATTGGGGGGTTTGGGGCAAAATCCGGCGGTTTTGGGGATATTGGGGGGAAATCAGGGGTTTTGGGCAAAATATGGGGGAAATTGGGGGGTTTTGGGGCAAATTGGGGGGTTTTGGGGCAAATTGGGGGTTTTGGGGCAAATCCGGGGGTTTGGGGAAAATCCAGCGGTTTTGGGGCAAAATCCGGCGGTTTTGGGGCAAATTGGGGGGTTTGGGGCAAAATCCAGTGGTTTTGGGCATATTGGGGGGAAATCGGGGGGGTTGGGGTGGAATCAGGGGGTTTTAGGCAAAATACGGGGGAAATTGGGGGGTTTTGGGGGGAAATTGGGGGGTTTTGGGGGGAAATTGGGGGGTTTTGGGGGAACTGGGGGGTTTGGGGGGAAATTGGGGGTTTTGGGCAAAGTGGGGGGAAGTGGGGGGGTTTTGGGGGAAATTGGGGGGTTTTGGGGGAAATTGGGGGGTTTTGGGGCAAAATCCGGCAGTTTTGGGGATATTGGGAGGAAATCGGGGGGTTTTGGGCAAAATACGGGGGAAATTGGGGGGTTTTGGGGGGAAATTGGGGGGTTTTGGGGATGTTTGGGGCAAATTGGGGGGTTTTGGGGCAAAATCCGGCGGTTTTGGGCATATTGGGGGGAAATCGGGGGGGTTGGGGTGGAATCAGGGGGTTTTGGGCAAAATATGGGGCAAATTGGGGGTTTTGGGGGAAATTGGGGGGTTTTGGGGATGTTTGGGGGGAAATTGGTGGGTTTTGGGGGAAATTGGTGGGTTTGGGGGGAAATTGGGGGCTTTTGGGGCAAATTGGGGGCTTTTGGGGCAAATTGGGGGCTTTTGGGGCAAATTGGGGGCTTTTGGGGCAAATTGGGGGCTTTTGGGGCAAATTGGGGGCTTTTGGGGCAAATTGGGGGCTTTTGGGGCAAATTGGGGGCTTTTGGGGCAAATTGGGGGGTTTGGGGGCAAATTGGGGGGGTTGGGGCAAAATCCGGTGGTTTTGGGCATATTGGGGGGAAATCGGGGGGGTTGGGGTGGAATCAGGGGGTTTTGGGCAAAATATGGGGCAAATTGGGGGGTTTTGGGGCAAATTGGGGGGTTTTGGGGAAATTGGGGGGTTTTGGGGGGAAATTGGGGGGTTTTGGGGGGAAATTGGGGGGTTTTGGGGGAAATTGGGGGGTTTGGGGCAAAATCCGGCGGTTTTGGGGATATTGGGAGGAAATCGGGGGGTTTTGGGCAAAATATGGGGGAAATTGGGGGGTTTTGGGGGGAAATTGGGGGGTTTTGGGGATGTTTGGGGCAAATTGGGGGGTTTTTGGGGCAAAATCCGGTGGTTTTGGGCATTATTGGGGGGAAATCGGGGGTTTGGGGTGGAATCGGGGGGTTTTGGGCAAAATATGGGGAAATTGGGGGGTTTTGGGGGGAAATTGGGGGGTTTTGGGGGAAATTGGGGGGTTTTGGGGGAAATTGGGGGGTTTTGGGCAAAGTGGGGGGGAAGTGGGGGGTTTTGGGGAAATTGGGGGGTTTTGGGGAAAGTGGGGGGTTTTGGGGGGAAATTGGGGGGTTTTGGGGGGAAATTGGGGGGTTTTGGGCAAATTGGGGGTTTTGGGGCAAATTGGGGGGTTTTGGGGCAAATTGGGGGGTTTGGGGGCAAAATCCGGCGGTTTTGGGGATATTGGGGGGAAATCAGGGGGTTTTGGGCAAAATATGGGGGAAATTGGGGGGTTTTGGGGCAAATTGGGGGGTTTTGGGGCAAATTGGGGGGTTTGGGGCAAATCCGGGGGTTTTGGGGAAAATCCGGCGGTTTTGGGGCAAAATCCGGCGGTTTTGGGGCAAATTGGGGGGTTTGGGGCAAAATCCAGTGGTTTTGGGCATATTGGGGGGAAATCGGGGGGGTTGGGGTGGAATCAGGGGGTTTTAGGCAAAATACGGGGGAAATTGGGGGGTTTTGGGGGGAAATTGGGGGGTTTTGGGGGAAATTGGGGGGTTTTGGGGGAAATTGGGGGGTTTTGGGGGAAATTGGGGGGTTTGGGGCAAAATCCGGCGGTTTTGGGGATATTGGGAGGAAATCGGGGGGTTTTGGGCAAAATATGGGGGAAATTGGGGGTTTTGGGGGGAAATTGGGGGGTTTTGGGGATGTTTGGGGCAAATTGGGGGGTTTTGGGGCAAAATCCGGTGGTTTTGGGCATTATTGGGGGGAAATCGGGGGGTTTGGGGTGGAATCGGGGGGTTTTGGGCAAAATATGGGGGAAATTGGGGGGTTTGGGGGGAAATTGGGGGGTTTGGGGGAAATTGGGGGGTTTTGGGGATGTTTGGGGGAAATTGGGGGTTTTGGGGCAAATTGGGGGGTTTTGGGCAAAATCCGGCGGTTTTGGGGCAAAATCTGGCGGTTTTGGGGCAAATTGGGGGGTTTGGGGCAAAATCCGGTGGTTTTGGGCATATTGGGGGGAAATCGGGGGGGTTGGGGTGGAATCAGGGGGTTTTGGGCAAAATATGGGGCAAATTGGGGGGTTTTGGGGGCAAATTGGGGGGTTTTGGGGGAAATTGGGGGGTTTTGGGGGAAATTGGGGGGTTTTGGGGCAAATTGGGGGGTTTTGGGGCAAAATCCGGCGGTTTTGGGGATATTGGGGGAAATCAGGGGGTTTTGGGCAAAATATGGGGCAAATTGGGGGGGTTTGGGGCAAATTGGGGGGTTTTGGGGCAAATTGGGGGGTTTGGGGCAAAATCCGGTGGTTTTGGGCATATTGGGAGGAAATCGGGGGGTTTGGGCAAAATACGGGGGAAATTGGGGGGTTTTGGGGCAAATTGGGGGGTTTTGGGGCAAATTGGGGGGTTTTGGGGCGAAATCTGGCGGTTTTGGGGCGAAATCTGGCGGTTTTGGGGGAAATTGGGGGGTTTGGGGCAATATCCGGCGGTTTTGGGGATATTGGGGGGAAATTGGGGGGTTTTGGGCAAAATACGGGGGAAATTGGGGGGTTTTGGGGGAAATCAGGGGATTTTGGGGGAAATCAGGGGTTTTGGGGATGTTTGGGGGGGAAATTGGGGGTTTGGGGGGCGAAATCCAGCCGTTTTGGGGCAAATTCTGTGGGTTTTGGGGATGTTTGGGGGAAAATCAGGGAGTTTGAGGGGAAATCAGGGGATTTTGGGGGGAAATGGGGTTTTGGGGAAATCAGGGGATTTTGGGACAAAATTGGGGGAAAATTGGCATGTTTGGGGTGAAATCGGGGGGTTTTGGGAGAAATCGGGGGGTTTTGGGGCAAAATCGGGGGGTTTTGGGGCAAAATCGGGGGGTTTGGGGCAAAATTGGGGGGTTGGGGCAAAATCGGGGGCTTTGGGGCAAAATCGGGGGCTTTGGGGCAAAATCAGGGGGTTTGGGGCAAAATCAGGGGGGTTTGGGGCTGAGGGGGGTTTTGGGGTGAAATCAGGGGGTTTTGGGGAAAATGGGGGATTTTGGGTTGTTTGGGTCTGGAGGAGCATTTTGGGGGGTTTTGGGGCATTTTGGGGCATTTTTTGTGAAGTTTTTGGGACATTTTGGGGGGTTTTGGGGCATTTTGAGGGTTTTTTTGGGGCCATTTTGGGGTATTTTTGGGGCGTTTTGAAGGGATTTTGGGGCGTTTTGGGGCGTTTTGTGGTTTTTTTGGGGTCGTTTTGGGGCGTTTGGGTGAATTTTTGGGTTTTTTGGGGCATTTTGTCGTGTTTTTGGGGCCATTTGGGGCATTTTGAAGGTTTTTGGGGCCCTTCCGATGTATTTCGGGGTCATTTTTGCGCATTTTGGGGCATTTCCAAGGGGTTTTTTGGGTGTTTTTGGGGCATTTTGGGGCATTTTGTGGTTTTTTTGGGGGCGTTTGGGTGTATTTTTGGGTTTTTTTGGGGCATTTTGTCGTGTTTTTGGGGCCATTTGGGGCATTTTGAAGGTTTTTGGGGCCCTTCCGATGTATTTCGGGGTCATTTTTGCGCGTTTTGGGGCATTTCCAAAGGGTTTTTTTGAGTGTTTTTGAAGGTTTTTGGTTTGGAGGAGCATTTTGGGGCGTTTTCGGGGTGTTTTGGGGGCGACGCCGTGGGGCTGGTGCCCCCTAAGTGACCACTTGTGGGGCGCAGGAGAAGCCCAAGATGTTTGCCAAGGGGACGGAGATCACGGTCGCCGTCGTCGTCAAGAAACTCAACGAGATCCTGCAGGCGCGGGGCAAGAAGGGCACGGACCGGTGAGGATTTGGGGCGAATTCCGGGGATTTTGGGTCTGTCCGGAGCGGGATTTGGGGAAAAATTGGGGGTTTGGGGGATTTGGGGCGAATTCCAGGGATTTTGGGTCTGTCCAGACGGGGATTTGGGGAAAAATTGGGGGTTTGGGGGATTTGGGGTGAATTCCAGGGATTTTGGGTCTGTCCAGAGGGGGATTTGGGGAAAATTATGGGATTTGGGGTGAATTCTGAGGATTTTGGGTCTGTCCGGAGCGGGATTTGGGGAAAATTTGGGGGTTTGGGGGATTTGGGGCGAATTCCAGGGATTTTGGGTCTGTCCGGAGCGGGATTTGGGGAAAATTTGGGGGTTTGGGGGATTTGGGGTGAATTCCAGGGATTTTGGGTCTGTCCAGAGGGGGATTTGGGGAAAAATATGAGATTTTGGAGTGAATTTGGGGGATTTGGGGCGAATTCCGGGGATTTTGGGTCTGTCCGGAGTGGGATTTGGGGAAAATTTGGGATTTTGGGGGATTTGGGGCGAATTCTGGGGATTTTGGGTCTGTCTGGAGCGGGATTTGGGGAAAATTATGGGATTTGGGGTGAATTCCGGGGATTTTGGGTCTGTCTGGAGCGGGATTTGGGGAAAATTTGGGATTTTGGGGGATTTGGGGCGAATTCCGGGGATTTTGGGTCTGTCCAGACGGGGATTTGGGGAAAATTGGGGTTTTGGGGATTTGGGGTGAATTCTGGGGATTTTGGGTCTGTCCGGAGCGGGATTTGGGGAAAATTTGGGATTTTGGGGATTTGGGGTGAATTCCGGGATTTTGGGTCTGTCCAGACGGGGATTGGGGAAAAATTGGGGTTTTGGGGGATTTGGGGTGAATTCCAGGGATTTTGGGTCTGTCCAGAGGGGGATTTGGGGAAAATTATGGGATTTGGGGGTGAATTCCGGGGATTTTGGGTCTGTCCGGAGCGGGATTTGGGGAAATTTGGGATTTTGGGGGATTTGGGGCGAATTCTGGGGATTTTGGGTCTGTCTGGAGCGGGATTTGGGGAAAATTATGGGATTTGGGTGAATTCCGGGATTTTGGGTCTGTCTGGAGCGGGATTTGGGGAAAATTTGGGATTTTGGGGGATTTGGGGCGAATTCCGGGGATTTTGGGTCTGTCCAGACGGGGATTTGGGGAAAAATTGGGGTTTTGGGGGATTTGGGGTGAATTCTGGGGATTTTGGGTCTGTCCAGAGGGGATTTGGGGAAAATTATGGGATTTGGGGTGAATTCTGAGGATTTTGGGTCTGTCCGGAGCGGGATTTGGGGAAAATTTGGGGTTTGGGGATTTTGGGGCGAATTCCAGGGATTTTGGGTCTGTCCAGAGCGGGATTTGGGGAAAATTTGGGGGTTTGGGGGATTTGGGGTGAATTCCAGGGATTTTGGGTCTGTCCAGAGGGGGATTTGGGGAAAAATATGAGATTTTGGAGTGAATTTGGGGGATTTGGGGCGAATTCCGGGGATTTTGGGTCTGTCCGGAGCGGGATTTGGGGAAAATTTGGGGGTTTGGGGGATTTGGGGTGAATTCCGGGGATTTTGGGTCTGTCCAGACGGGGATTTGGGGAAAAATTGGGGTTTTGGGGGATTTGGGGTGAATTCTGGGGATTTTGGGTCTGTCCAGAGGGGGATTTGGGGAAAATTATGGGATTTGGGGTGAATTCTGGGGATTTTGGGTCTGTCCAGACGGGGATTTGGGGAAAAATTGGGGTTTTGGGGGATTTGGGGTGAATTCTGGGGATTTTGGGTCTGTCCAGAGGGGGATTTGGGGAAAATTTGGGGATTTGGGGCGAATTCTGGGGATTTTGGGTCTGTCCGGAGCGGGATTTGGGGAAAATTTGGGGGTTTGGGGGATTTGGGGCGAATTCCAGGGATTTTGGGTCTGTCCAGAGGGGGATTTGGGGAAAATTATGGGATTTGGGGTGAATTCCGGGGATTTTGGGTCTGTCCGGAGCGGGATTTGGGGAAAATTTGGGATTTTGGGGGATTTGGGGCGAATTCTGGGGATTTTGGGTCTGTCCAGACGGGGATTTGGGGAAAAATTGGGGTTTTGGGGGATTTGGGGTGAATTCTGGGGATTTTGGGTCTGTCCGGAGGGGGATTTGGGGAAAATTATGGGATTTGGGGTGAATTCCGGGGATTTTGGGTCTGTCCGGAGCAGGATTTGGGGAAAATTTGGGATTTTGGGGGATTTAGGGCGAATTCTGGGGATTTTGGGTCTGTCTGGAGCGGGATTTGGGGAAAATTTGGGATTTTGGGGGATTTGGGGCGAATTCCGGGGATTTTGGGTCTGTCCAGACGGGGATTTGGGGAAAAATTGGGGTTTTGGGGGATTTGGGGTGAATTCTGGGGATTTTGGGTCTGTCCGGAGCGGGATTTGGGGAAAATTATGGGATTTGGGGTGAATTCTGGGGATTTTGGGTCTGTCCGGAGCAGGATTTGGGGAAAATTTGGGATTTTGGGGGATTTGGGGTGAATTCCAGGGATTTTGGGTCTGTCCAGACGTGGATTTGGGTAAAAATATGAGATTTTGGAGTGAATTTGGGGGATTTGGGGCGAATTCCGGGGATTTTGGGTCTGTCCGGAGGGGGATTTGGGGAAAAATTGGGGTTTTGGGGGATTTGGGGTGAATTCTGGGGATTTTGGGTCTGTCCGGAGCGGGATTTGGGGAAAATTTGGGGGTTTGGGGGATTTGGGGTGAATTCTGGGGATTTTGGGTCTGTCTGGAGTGGGATTTGGGGAAAATTTGGGATTTTGGGGGATTTGGGGCGAATTCCGGGGATTTTGGGTCTGTCCAGACGGGGATTTGGGGAAAAATTGGGGTTTTGGGGGATTTGGGGTGAATTCTGGGGATTTTGGGTCTGTCCGGAGCAGGATTTGGGGAAAATTTGGGGGTTTGGGGGATTTGGGGTGAATTCCGGGGATTTTGGGTCTGTCCGGACGGGGATTTGGGGAAAATTTGGGATTTTGGGGGATTTGGGGCGAATTCCGGGGTTTTTGGGTCGTTCTGGACGAGGACTTGGCGAAAAATTGGTGAATTTGGGGGATTTGGGGCATTTCTGGGGATTTTTGGGGCGTTTCTGGGGGTTTTGGGTCGGTTTTGGGGCATTTTTGGGGTGTTTTTGGGGCTTTTGGGGGCGTTTTTGGGGCATTTTGGGGGGTTTTAGGTCAGGTTTTGGGGCATTTTTGGGGAGTTTTGGGGTGATTTGGGGGGATTTTTGGGGCGTTTCTGGGGGGTTTTGGGTCAGTTTTGGGGCGTTTTGGTCAGTTTTGGGGCGTTTTGGTCAGTTTCGGGGCATTTTTGGGGCGTTTTGGGGGCTTTTGGGGGCGTTTTTGGGGCGGTTTTGAGGCATTTTAGGGGGTTTTAGGTCAGTTTTTGGGGCATTTTTGGGGTGATTTGGGAGGATTTTTGGGGCGTTTCTGGGGGGTTTTGGGTCAGTTTTGGCGCGTTTTGGTCAGTTTCGGGGCATTTTTGGGGTGTTTTTGGGGCTTTTGGGGGCGTTTTTGGGGCATTTTGGGGGGTTTTAGGTCAGTTTTTGGGGCATTTTTGGGGAGTTTTGGGGTGATTTGGGAGGATTTTTGGGGCGTTTCTGGGGGTTTTGGGTCAGTTTTGGGGCATTTTTGGGGTGTTTTTGGGGCGGTTTTGAGGCATTTTGGGGGGTTTTGGGTCAGTTTTGGGGCATTTCTGGGGGTTTTGGGGCGTTTCTGGGGGGTTTTGGGTCAGTTTTGGGGCATTTTTGGGGCGTTTTTGGGGCTTTTGGGGGCGTTTTTGGGTCGGTTTTGAGGCATTTTGGGGGGTTTTAGGTCAGTTTTTGGGGCATTTTTGGGGAGTTTTGGGGTGATTTGGGAGGATTTTGGGGGCGTTTCTGGGGGTTTTGGGTCAGTTTTGGGGCATTTTTGGGGCAGTTTGGGGCTTTTGGGGGCATTTTTGGGGCGGTTTTGAGGCATTTTGGGGGGTTTTAGGTCAGTTTTTGGGGCATTTCTGGGGGAGTTTTGGGGTGATTTGGGAGGATTTTTGGGGCGTTTCTGGGGGGTTTTGGTCAGTTTTGGGGCATTTTTGGGGTGTTTTTGGGGCGGTTTTGAGGCATTTTGGGGGGTTTTGGGTCAGTTTTGGGGCATTTCTGGGGGTTTTGGGGCGTTTCTGGGGGGTTTGGGGTCAGTTTTGGGGCATTTTTGGGGCGTTTTTGGGGCTTTTGGGTGCGTTTTCGGGTCAGTTTTGAGGCATTTTGGGGGGTTTTAGGTCAGTTTTTGGGGTGATTTGGGAGGATTTTGGGGGTTTGGGGGCGTTTCGGGGGGTGGTTGTGGGGCTGCCCCATAGCTCTGCCCCACAGCGCGGCGCAGATCGAGCTCCTGCAGCTGCTGGTGGGAATCGCCAACGAGAACGGGCTGGGGGTGGCGCTGGAGGTGAAGATCAAGTTCAACATCATCGCGTCCCTCTACGACTACAACCCCAACCTGGCCACCTACATGAAGGTGTGGGGCAGGATGTGTGGGGCAGGATGTGTGGGGCAGGAGGTGTGGGGCAGAGCTGTGGGGCGGGAGGTGTGGGGTAGGAGCTGTGCGGTAGGAGATGTGGGGTAGAAAGTGCCAGGGGGGAGGTTGAGAGGTCCTGGGGTGTGGGGCAGGATGTGTGGGGCAGAGCTATAGGGCAGGAGCTGTGGGGCGGGAGGTGTGGGGTAGGAGATGTGGGGTAGGAGATGTGGGGCAGGAGATTTGGGGTAGGAGCTGTGCGGTAGGAGATGTGGGGTAGAAAGTGCCAGGGGGGAGGTTGAGAGGTCCTGGGGTGTGGGGCAGGATGTGTGGGGCAGGATGTGTGGGGCAGGATGTGTGGGGCAGAGCTGTGGGGCAGGAAATTTGGGGTAGGAGCTGTGGGGTAGGAGGTGTGGGGCAGAAAGTGCCAGGGGGGAGGTTGAGAGGTCCTGGGGTGTGGGGCAGGATGTGTGGGGCAGGATGTGTGGGGCAGGATGTGTGGGGCAGAGCTGTGGGGCGGGAGGTGTGGGGTAGGAGCTGTGGGGTAGGAGATGTGGGGCAGAAAGTGCTGGGGGGGGAGGTTGAGAGGTTCTGGGGTGTGGGGCAGGATGTGTGGGGCAGGATGTGTGGGGCAGAGCTGTGGGGCGGGAGGTGTGGGGTAGGAGCTGTGGGGTAGGAGATGTGGGGCAGAAAGTGCCAGGGGGGAGGTTGAGAGGTCCTGGGGTGTGGGGCAGGATGTGTGGGGCAGGATGTGTGGGGCAGAGCTGTGGGGCGGGAGGTGTGGGGTAGGAGCTGTGGGGTAGGAGATGTGGGGCAGAAAGTGCCAGGGGGGAGGTTGAGAGGTCCTGGGGTGTGGGGCAGGATGTGTGGGGCAGGATGTGTGGGGCAGAGCTGTGGGGCGGGAGATTTGGGGTAGGAGCTGTGGGGTAGGAGATGTGGGGCAGAAAGTGCTGGGGGGTGAGGTTGAGAGGTCCTGGGGTGTGGGGCAGGATGTGTGGGGCAGAGCTATAGGGCAGGATGTGTGGGGCAGGATGTGTGGGGCAGAGCTGTGGGGCGGGAGGTGTGGGGTAGGAGATGTGGGGCAGAAAGTGCTGGGGGGGGGAGGTTGAGAGGTCCTGGGGGGTGGGAGGTGGGGGGGGGGGGGTGGGGGGGTGGGGCACAGCTATGGGGCAGGATGTGGGGCAGCACTGGGGGTCACTATGGGGCAGGCCGTGGGGCGCTGTGGGTCAGAGCTTCTCCCCCAGCCCAAACTGTGGCAGAAGCGCCCTTGGGGCAGCGCTGTGGGTCAGGAGGTGGGTCAGGGGGTCGCCGTGGGTCACTATGGGGCAGGCTGTTGGTCGCTATGGGGCAGGCCGTGGGTCACTGTGGGTCGTTGTGGGTCAGAGGTGGCTGTTTGCAGCCCGAGCTGTGGCAGAAGCACGCCGTGGGTCAGGCTGTGGGTCAGGGTGTCGCCGTGGGTCGCTGTGGGGCAGGCCGTGGGTCGCTATGGGGCAGGCCGTGGGGCGCTGTGGGTCAGAGGTGGCCGTTTGCAGCCCGAGCTGTGGCAGAAGCGCCCTTGGGGCAGTGCTGTGGGTCAGGAGGTGTGTCAGGGGGTCGCCGTGGGTCGCTGTGGGGCAGGCCGTGGGGCGCTATGGGGCAGGCCGTGGGGCGCTGTGGGTCAGAGGTGGCCGTTTGCAGCCTGAGCTGTGGCAGAAGCGCCCTTGGGGCAGCGCTGTGGGTCGGGAGGTGTGTCAGGGGGTCGCCGTGGGGCAGGCCGTGGGTCGCTATGGGGCAGGCCGTGGGGCGCTGTGGGTCAGAGCTTCCCCCCCAGCCCGAGCTGTGGCAGAAGTGCCTGGGCTGCATCGAGGAGCTGCTGGACGAGCTGTTCCTGCACCCCGAGATCTTCATCGGGGAGAACATCCTGGAGGAGTCGGAGAACCTGAGCAACCCCGAGCAGGTGGGGGGCACTTGGGGGGCTGGGGGGGCACTTGGGGGGCTGGGGGAGGCACTTGGGGGGCTGGGGGAGGCACTTGGGGGGCTGGGGGGGCACTTGGGGGGCTGGGGGAGGCACTTGGGGGGGCTGGGGGAGGCACTTGGAGGGCACTTGGGGGGCTGGGGGAGGCACTTGGGGGCCTGGGGGGGCACTTGGGGGGCACTTGGGGGGCTGGGAGGGGCACTGGGGGGGCTGGGGGGTCACTTAGGGGTCACTTGGAGGGCATTTGCGGTCACTTGGGGGGCTGGGAGGGCACTTGGGGGGCTGGGAGGGCACTTGGGGGGCTGGGGGGTCACTTGGGGGTCACTTGGGGGGCTGGGGGGGCACTGGGGGGGCTGGGGGGGCACTTTGGGGTCACTTGGAGGGCATTTGGAGTCACTTGGGGGGCTGGGAGAGCACTTGGGGGGCACTTGGGGGGCTGGGGGGGGAGTTGGGGGGCAGTTGTGGGTCTGCAAGTGACTTGTGGGTCCCCCAGGGGTCACTTGTGGGTCATTTATGGGTCTGGGGTCACTTGGGGGTCACTTACGGGTCATTTATGGGTCTGGGGGTCACTTGTGGGTCTGGGGGTCACTTGGGGGTCACTTATGGGTCATTTATGGATCTGGGGTCACTTGGGGGTCACTTGCAGGTCTGGGGGTCACTTGGGGGTCACTTGGGGGTCTGGGGGTCACTTGTGGGTCACTTGTGGGTCTGGGGGTCGCTTGGGGGTCACTTGTGGGTCTGGGGGTCAGTTGTGGGTCACTTGTGGGTCTGGGGGTCACTTGGGGGTCACTTGGGGGTCATTTATGGATCTGGGGGTCGCTTGGGGGTCACTTGTGGGTCTGGGGGTCGCTTGGGGGTCACTTGTGGGTCTGGGGGTCACTTGTGGGTCACTTGTGGGTCACTTGGGGGTCACTTGGGGGTCACTTGTGGGTCACGTGTGGGTCATTTATGGATCTGGGGGTCGCTTGTGGGTCACTTGTGGGTCTGGGGGTCACTTGTGGGTCACTTGTGGGTCACTTGTGGGTCATTTATGGATCTGGGGGTCGCTTGGGGGTCACTTGGGGGTCACTTGTGGGTCACTTGTGGGTCATTTATGGATCTGGGGGTCACTTGGTGGGTCACTTGTGGGTCTGGGGGTCACTTGTGGGTCACTTGTGGGTCACTTGTGGGTCACTTGTGGGTCGCTGCCCCCAGCCCCTGCGGGTCCGCGGCTGCATCCTGACGCTGGTGGAGCGGATGGACGAGGAGTTCACCAAGATCATGCAGAACACCGACCCCCACTCCCAGGGTGCGCCGTGGGGCGGGATCTGTGGGGCAGGATCTATGGGGCGGGGCCGTGGGGCGGCATCTATGGGGCAGGATCTATGGGGCAGGTCCGTGGGGCAGGAGCTGTGGGGCAGAGGGAGCTGTGGGCCAGAGCTGTGGGGCAGAGGGAGCTGTGGGGTGGGATCTATGGGGCAGGAGCTGTGGGGTGGGGCCCTGGGGCAGGGGCCATGGGGCAGGATCTATGGGGCAGGAGCTGTGGGGCAGGATCTATGGGGCCAGGGGTGTGGGGTGGAGCTGTGGGGCAGGATCTATGGGGCAGGAGCTGTGGGGCAGGATCTATGGGGCGGGGCCGTGGGGCAGGAGCTGTGGGGCAGAGGGAGCTGTGGGGTGGGATCTATGGGGCAGGAGCTGTGGGGTGGGGCCCTGGGGCAGGGGCCGTGGGGCAGGATCTATGGGGCAGGAGCTGTGGGGCAGGATCTATGGGGTGGAGCTGTGGGGCGGGATCTATGGGGCGGAGCTGTGGGGCAGGATCTATAGGGCAGGGGGTGTGGGGCGGAGCTGTGGGGCAGGATCTATAGGGCAGGGGGTGTGGGGTGGAGCTGTGGGGCAGGGGCTGTGGGGCAGGATCTATGGGGCAGAGCTGTGGGGCAGGAGGATGTTAAGGGGCAGAGGGAAGCTGGGTGGGATCTGTGGGGCTGGGGGTGGATCTATGGGGCTGGAGGCAGCCCCACAGGGACTTGAGGGCCAGAGGGGACCCCAATCACCCCCCATAGCCCCCCCCACACTTATGGGTCCCAAACCCCCCCCCAGCTCCCACTTATGGGTCCCAAGACCCCCCATACACCCACTTATGGGTCCCAAACCCCCCCCCCAGCACCACTTATGGGTCCCAAACCCCCCCCCAGCTCCACTTATGGGTCCCAAACCCCCCCAGCACCACTTATGGGTCCCAAACCCCCCCCAGCACCACTTATGGGTCCCAAAACCCCCCAACACCCCCCATAACCCCCCCCCCAGCACCACTTATGGGTCCCAAACCCCCCCCAGCACCACTTATGGGTCCCAAAACCCCCCCATACACCCACTTATGGGTCCCAACCCCCCCCCCCCAGCTCCACTTATGGGTCCCAAACCCCCCCATACACCCACTTATGGGTCCCAACCCCCCCCCCCAGCTCCACTTATGGGTCCCAAACCCCCCCCAGCTCCACTTATGGGTCCCAAAACCCCCCCCAGAACCACTTATGGGTCCCAAACCCCCCCATACACCCACTTATGGGTCCCAACCCCCCCCCCCAGCTCCACTTATGGGTCCCAAACCCCCCCCAGCTCCACTTATGGGTCCCAAACCCCCCCCCCCAGAACCACTTATGGGTCCCAAACCCCCCCCCCCAGCACCACTTATGGGTCCCAAAACCCCCAACACCCCCCATAACCCCCCCCCCAGCACCACTTATGGGTCCCAACCCCCCCCCAGCTCCACTTATGGGTCCCAAACCGCCCCATACACCCACTTATGGGTCCCAACCCCCCCCCAGCACCACTTATGGGTCCCAAACCCCCCCATACACCCCCTTACAGGTCCCAAACCCCCTTCCAGCTCCCCACACCCTTCCCTCCACCCCCCAAATCCCCCCTTGAACCCCCTCCCGTCCTTCCTCACCCCCTATTTTTTTATTTTTTTATTTTTTCGTGTCCCACCCCGGGCTCAGAATACGTCGACCACCTGAAGGACGAGGCCCGGGTGTGCGCCATCATCGCCCGCCTCCAGCGCTACCTGCAGGAGAAGGGCACGACGGAGGAGCTGTGCCGCGTTTACCTCCGCCGCGTCCTCCACACCTACTACAAATTCGACTACCGCGCTCACCGCCGTGGGGCGGGCGACGCCCGGGCGCCGAAAACCGAGAAAAACGAGGGTGAGGAGGAGGAAGAAGAGGACGAGGAAGAAGAGGAAGAAGAAGACTCGGCGGCCTTGATGGAGCGGTTGTGTAAGTACGTTTACGCCAAGGACCGCACCGACCGCATCCGCACCTGCGCCATCCTCTGCCACATCTACCACCACGCCCTGCACAGCCGCTGGTACCAGGCCCGCGACCTCATGCTCATGTCGCACCTCCAGGATAACATCCAGCACGCCGACCCACCCGTGCAGGTTCGGGGGGGGTTATTGGGGGGGTTTGGAGACCCATAAGTGGTGCTGGGGGGGTGTTGAGGGGGTTTTGGGACCCATAAGTGGTGTTGGGGGGGGGTTTGGGGACCCATAAGTGGTGTTGGGGGGGGGTTTGGGGGGTGTTGAGGGGGGTTTTGGGACCCATAAGTGGTGCTGGGGGGGGGTTTGGGACCCATAAGTGGTGCTGGGGGGGGGTTTGGGACCCATAAGCGGGTGTATGGGGGGTATTGGGGGGTGTTGAGGGGGTTTTGGGACCCATAAGTGGTGTTGGGGGGGGGTTTGGGGGGTGTTGAGGGGGGTTTTTGGGACCCGTAAGTGGGTGTATGGGGGGCTGTGAGGGGTGTTGAGGGGGTTTGGGGACCCGTAAGTGGTGCTGGGGGGGTTTGGGACCCATAAGTGGTGTTGGGGGGGGTTTGGGGGGTGTTGAGGGGGTTTTGGGACCCATAAGTGGTGCTGGGGGGGGGTTTGGGACCCATAAGTGGTGCTGGGGGGGGGTTTGGGACCCATAAGTGGTGTTGGGGGGGGTTTGGGGACCCATAAGCAGGTGTATGGGGGGTATTGGGGGGTGTTGAGGAGGGTTTTGGGACCCATAAGTGGTGCTGGGGGGGTTTGGGACCCATAAGTGGGTGTATGGGGGGTTTGGGACCCATAAGTGGTGCTGGGGGGGGGTTTGGGGACCCATAAGTGGTGCTGGGGGGGGGTTTGGGACCCATAAGTGGTGCTGGGGGGGGGTTTGGGACCCATAAGCGGTGTATGGGGGGTTTGGGACCCATAAGTGGTGCTGGGGGGGGGTTTGGGGACCCATAAGTGGTGCTGGGGGGGGTTTGGGACCCATAAGTGGTGTTGGGGGGGTGTTGGGGGGGTTTGGGACCCATAAGTGGTGTTGGGGGGGGTGTTGAGGGGGGTTTGGGACCCATAAGTGGTGTTGGGGGGGGTTTGGGACCCATAAGTGGTGCTGGGGGGGGGTTTGGGACCCATAAGCGGGTGTATGGGGGGTTTGGGACCCATAAGTGGTGTTGGGGGGGTGTTGGGGGCGGTTTGGGGACCCGTAAGTGGTGCTGGGGGGGGGGTTTGGGACCCATAAGTGGGTGTATGGGGGGTATTGGGGGGTGTTGAGGGGGGTTTTGGGACCCATAAGTGGTGCTGGGGGGGGGTTTGGGACCCATAAGTGGTGCTGGGGGGGGGTTGGGACCCATAAGCGGGTGTATGGGGGGGTTTGGGACCCATAAGTGGGTGTATGGGGGGTTTGGATAAGTGGTGCTGGGGGGGGGTTTGGGACCCATAAGTGGGTGTATGGGGGGGTTTGGGACCCATAAGTGGGTGTATGGGGGGGTTTGGGACCCATAAGTGGTGCTGGGGGGGTTTTGGGACCCATAAGTGGGTGTATGGGGGGTTTGGGACCCATAAGTGGTGCTGGGGGGGGGGTTGGGACCCATAAGTGGTGTTGGGGGGGCGTTGGGGGGGGTTTGGGACCCATAAGTGGTGTTGGGTGGGGTTTGGGACCCATAAGTGGTGCTGGGGGGGGGGTTGGGACCCATAAGTGGTGTTGGGGGGGTGTTGGGTGGGGTTTGGGACCCATAAGTGGTGCTGGGGGGGGGTTTTGGGACCCATAAGTGGTGCTGGGGGGGGTTTGGGACCCATAAGTGGTGTTGGGGGGGGTCTGGGACCCATAAGTGGGTGTATGGGGGGTTTTGGGACCCATAAGTGGGTGTATGGGGGGGTTTGGGACCCATAAGTGGTGCTGGGGGGGGTTATTGGGGTTTTCTCTGCCCCACAAGTGGTTGTGGGGGGCCACCCCCCCCCCTCTGCCCCCCAAGTTCTCCATCTCTAGACCCATCCTCCGCCCCACAACCTCTCTGCCCCCCAAGTTCCCCGTCTTTGAAGGTTCCTCCCCGCCCCACACATCCTCCTCCCGCCCCACACATCCTCCTCCCGCCCCACATCTCCTCCCGCCCCACAACTTCTCCATCTTTAGATTCTTCTTTCACCCAACTTCTCCATCCTCAAACGTTCCTCCCGCCCCATATTTCCTCCTGCCCCACAACCTCCCTCTTCCCGCCCCACAACCTCCCTCTTCCCGCCCCACACATCCTCCTCCTGCCCCACAACTTCTCCATCTTTAGACTCTTCTTTCACCCAACTTCTCCACCTCCGAACGTTCCTCCCCGCCCCACATTTCCTCCCCGCCCCACATTTCCTCCCCGCCCCACATTTCCTCCCGCCCCACATCCTCCTCCTGCCCCACACATCCTCCTCCCCGCCCCCCAACTTCTCCATCTTTGAAGGTTCTTCCACCCCGTTTTCACCCAACTTCTCCACCTCCGAACGTTCCTCCCCGCCCCACATTTCCTCCCCGCCCCACAACCTCCTCCTGCCCCACACATCCTCCTCCCGCCCCACAGATCCTCCCGCCCCACAACTTCTCCATCTTTAGATTCTTCTTTCACCCAACTTCTCCATCCTCGAATGTTCCTCCCGCCCCACACATCCTCCTCCTCCTGCCCCACATCTCCCTCTCCTGCCCCACATCTCCCTCTCCTGCCCCACATCTCCCTCTCCACCCCACAACCTCTCCACCCCACAACTTCTCCATCTTTAGATTCTTCTTTCACCCAACTTCTCCATCTCCAAACGTTCCTCCCGCCCCACACATCCTCCTCCTCCCGCCCCACACATCCTCCTCCTCCCGCCCCACACATCCTCCTCCTCCCGCCCCACACATCCTCCTCCTCCCGCCCCACACATCCTCCTCCCGCCCCACACATCCTCCTCCCGCCCCACACATCCTCCTCCCGCCCCACACATCCTCCTCCCGCCCCACATTTCCTCCCGCCCCACATCTTTCTCCCGCCCCCCACCTTCTCCATCTTTGAAGGTTCTTCCACCCCATTTTCACCCAACTTCTCCACCTCCGAACGTTCCTCCCCGCCCCACATTTCCTCCCCGCCCCACAACCTCCCTCCTCCCGCCCCACACATCCTCCTCCCGCCCCACAGATCCTCCCGCCCCACAACTTCTCCATCTTTAGATTCTTCTTTCACCCAACTTCTCCATCCTCGAATGTTCCTCCCGCCCCACACATCCTCCTCCTCCTGCCCCACATCTCCCTCTCCTGCCCCACATCTCCCTCTCCTGCCCCACATCTCCCTCTCCTGCCCCACATCTCCCTCTCCTGCCCCACATCTCCCTCTCCTGCCCCACATCTCCCTCTCCTGCCCCACAACTTCTCCATCTTTAGATTCTTCTTTCACCCAACTTCTCCATCCTCGAACATTCCTCCCGCCCCACAACCTCCCTCCTCCCGCCCCACACATCCTCCTCCTCCCGCCCCACACATCCTCCTCCCGCCCCACGTTTCCTCCCACCCCACATCTTTCTCCCGCCCCCCAACTTCCCCATCTTTGAAGGTTCTTCCACCCCATTTTCACCCAACTTCTCCACCTCCGAACGTTCCTCCCCGCCCCACATTTCCTCCCCGCCCCACATTTCCCTCCCCGCCCCACATTTCCTCCCGCCCCACAGATCCTCTACAACCGCACCATGGTCCAGCTGGGGATCTGCGCCTTCCGCCAAGGCCTCATCAAAGACGCCCACAACGCGCTGCTGGACATCCAGTCCTCGGGGCGGGCCAAGGAGCTGCTGGGCCAAGGGCTGCTCCTGCGCAGCCTCCAGGAGCGTAACGCCGAGCAGGAGAAGGTGGAGAAGCGGCGTCAGGTCCCCTTCCACATGCACGTCAACCTCGAGCTGCTCGAGTGCGTTTATCTGGTGGCCGCCATGTTGTTGGAGATCCCTTACATGGCGGCACACGAGTTCGACGCCCGGCGGAGGATGATCAGCAAACAGTTCCACCACCAGCTGCGCGTCGGGGAGAGGCAGCCGCTGCTGGGTGAGGGGGAAGGGAGAGAGGAGGGGGGGGTTTGGGTATCGGGGTGGCGCCTTTCGTGCTTAAGATGGCGGGTTTGGGTCTCGAGATGGCGGTTTTGGGCCTCAAGATGGCGGTTTTGGGCTGTGGGGTGGCGGTTCTGGGTCTCAAGATGGCGGTTTGGGTCTTAGGGTGGTGGGTTTGGGTCTCAAGATGGCAGTTCTGGGTCTCAAGATGGCGGTTTTGGGCCTCAAGATGGCGGTTTGGGTCTTAGAGTGGTGGGTTTGGGTCTCGAGATGGCGGGTTTGGGCTGTGGGGTGGTGGTTTTGGGTCTCAAGATGGCGGGTTTGTGTCTCAAGATGGCGGTTCTGGGCCTCAAGATGGCGGTTTTGGGTCTCAAGATGGCGGTTTTGGGTCTCAAGATGGCGGTTTTGGGTCTCAAGATGGCGGTTTGGGTCTCAAGATGGCGGTTTTGGGCCTCAAGATGGCGGTTTTGGGCCTCAAGATGGCGGTTTTGGGCTGTGGGGTGGCGGTTTTGGGTCTCAAGATGGCGGTTTGGGTCTCAAGATGGCGGTTTTGGGCCTCAAGATGGCGGTTTTGGGCCTCAAGATGGCGGTTTTGGGCCTCAAGATGGCGGTTTTGGGCCTCAAGATGGCGGTTTGGGTCTCAAGATGGCGGTTTTGGGCTGTGGGGTGGCGGTTTTGGGTCTCAAGATGGCGGTTTTGGGTCTCAAGATGGCGGTTTGGGTCTCAAGATGGCGGTTTTGGGTCTCAAGATGGCGGTTTTGGGCCTCAAGATGGCGGTTTGGGTCTCAAGATGGCGGTTTTGGGCCTCAAGATGGCGGTTTTGGGCCTCAAGATGGCGGTTTTGGGTCTCAAGATGGCGGTTTTGGGCCTCAAGATGGCGGTTTTGGGCCTCAAGATGGCGGTTTTGGGCCTCAAGATGGCGGTTTTGGGCCTCAAGATGGCGGTTTTGGGCTGTGGGGTGGCAGTTTTGGGTCTCAAGATGGCGGTTTTGGGTCTCAAGATGGCGGTTTTGGGCCTCAAGATGGCGGTTTTGGGTCTCAAGATGGCGGTTTTGGGCCTCAAGATGGCGGTTTTGGGCCTCAAGATGGCGGTTTTGGGTCTCAAGATGGCGGTTTTGGGCCTCAAGATGGCGGTTTTGGGTCTCAAGATGGCGGTTTTGGGCCTCAAGATGGCGGTTTTGGGTCTCAAGATGGCGGTTTTGGGCCTCAAGATGGCGGTTTTGGGCCTCAAGATGGCGGTTTGGGTCTCAAGATGGCGGTTTTGGGCTGTGGGGTGGCGGTTTTGGGTCTCAAGATGGCGGTTTTGGGCCTCAAGATGGCGGTTTTGGGTCTCAAGATGGCGGTTTTGGGTCTCAAGATGGCGGTTTTGGGTCTCAAGATGGCGGTTTGGGTCTCAAGATGGCGGTTTTGGGCCTCAAGATGGCGGTTTGGGTCTCAAGATGGCGGTTTGGGCCTCAAGATGGCGGTTTTGGGCTGTAGAGTGGTAGTTTTGGGCCTCAAGATGGCGGTTCTGGGTCTCAAGATGGCGGTTCTGGGTCTCAAGATGGCGGTTTTGGGCCTCAAGATGGCGGTTTGGGACTCAAGATGGCGGTTTTGGGCCTCAAGATGGCGGTTTTGGGTCTCAAGATGGCAGTTTTGGGCCTCAAGATGGCGGTTTTGGGCCTCAAGATGGCGGTTTTGGGCCTCAAGATGGCGGTTTGGGCCTCAAGATGGCGGTTTTGGGCTGTAGAGTGGTAGTTTTGGGCCTCAAGATGGCGGTTTTGGGCCTCAAGATGGCGGTTTGGGTCTCAAGATGGCGGTTTTGGGCCTCAAGATGGCGGTTTGGGTCTCAAGATGGCGGTTTTGGGCCTCAAGATGGCGGTTTTGGGCCTCAAGATGGCGGTTTTGGGCCTCAAGATGGCGGTTTTGGGTCTCAAGATGGCGGTTTTGGGCCTCAAGATGGCGGTTTTGGGTCTCAAGATGGCGGTTTTGGGCCTCAAGATGGCGGTTTGGGCCTCAAGATGGCGGTTTTGGGCCTCAAGATGGCGGTTTTGGGCCTCAAGATGGCGGTTTTGGGTCTCAAGATGGCGGTTTGGGCCCCAAAATGTCGGGTTTTACCCCAAAATGTCGGGTTTTACCCCAAAACAGCGGGTTTTTTTCAGCCCCAAAATCGCAGGTTTTAGCCCCAAAATGGCGGCGTTGCACCCCAAAATGGCGGGTTTGCCCCCAAAATTGTGCGCTTTGGCCCCCAAAATGGCTTTTTTTCACCCAAAATGGCTTTTTTTCCCCAAAATGGCTTTTTTTCCCCAAAATGGCTTTTTTTCACCCAAAATGGCTTTTTTTCACCCAAAATGGCTTTTTTTCCCCAAAATGGCTTTTTTTCCCCAAAATGGCTTTTTTTCCCCCAAATGGCTTTTTTTTCCCTCAAAATGGCTTTTTTTCCCCAAAATGGCTTTTCTCACCCCAAAATGGCGCTTTTTTCCCCAAAATGGCGCTTTTTTCCCCAAAATGGCTTTTTTTTCACCCAAAATGGCTTTTTTTTCACCCAAAATGGCGCTTTTTTCCCCAAAATGGCTTTTTTTTCACCCAAAATGGCTTTTTTTTCCCCAAAATGGCTTTTTTTTCCCCAAAATGGCTTTTTTTTTTCCCCAAAGTGGCTTATTTTCCCCCAAAGTGGCTTATTTTCCCCCAAAGTGGCTTATTTTCCCCCAAAATGGCTTTTTTTCCCCCAAAACGGCTTTTTTCCCAAAAATGGCTTTTTTTACCCTAAAATGGCCTTTTTTTACCAAAAATGTCTTTTTTACCATAAAATGGCTTTTTTTTTACCCAAACCAGTTTTTTTTTACCCAAAATGGCTTTTTTTCCCCCAAAATGACATTTTTTACCCCAAAACCTCGGGGTTTCACCCCAAAACGCCGATTTTTAATCCCAAAATATCAGTTTTTACCTTAAAGTCGTTTTTACACCAAAATGTCAATTTTTACCCTAAAATGCCTTTTTTTTTTTTTTTTTTACACCAAAATGCCATTTATTTACCCCAAAACCTTGGGTTTCACCCCAAAATCTCACTTTTCACCCCAAAATGTGGGTTTTATCACAAAATGTCAGTTTTTACCCCAAAATACCAGGTTTTGCCCCAAAATGCCACTTATTACCCCAAAATGCCATTTTTTACCCCAAAATCTCGCTTTTCGCCCCAAAATGCCGTTTTTCACCCCAAAATGTCGGGTTTTACCCCAAAACATCCCTTTTTGCCCCAAAATACCTTTTTTTTAACCCCCAAATCTCCCTTTTTACCACAAAATGTCGGTTTTTACCCCAAACTGCCCATTTCCCCTTGAGGCCGCCATTTTGTCCCCTCCAGCCGCCATTTTGTCCCCCCCCGGCCGCCATTTTGTCCCCCCCGGCCGCCATTTTGTCCCCCCCGGCCGCCATTTTGTCCCCCCCGGCCGCCATTTTGTCCCCTCCGGCCGCCATTTTGTCCCCCCCCGCCGCCATTTTCCCCCCTCCAGCCGCCATTTTGTCCCCCCCAGCCGCCATTTTGTCCCCCCCCAGCCGCCATTTTGTCCCCCCCCAGCCGCCATTTTGTCCCCTCCGGCCGCCATTTTGTCCCCTCCGGCCGCCATTTTGTCCCCCCCGCCGCCATTTTCCCCCTCCAGCCGCCATTTTGTCCCCCCCAGCCGCCATTTTGTCCCCCCCCAGCCGCCATTTTGTCCCCCCCAGCCGCCATTTTGTCCCCCCCCAGCCGCCATTTTCCCCCCTCCAGCCGCCATTTTCCCCCCTCCAGCCGCCATTTTGTCCCCCCCAGCCGCCATTTTGTCCCCCCAGCCGCCATTTTGTCCCCCCCGGCAGCAATTTTGTCACTCTCAGAGGCCATTTTCCCCCCTCCAGCCGCCATTTTCCCCCCTCCAGCCGCCATTTTCCCCCCTCCAGCCGCCATTTTGTCCCTCCCGGCCGCCATTTTGTCACTCTCAGAGGCCATTTTGTCCCCCCCAGCCGCCATTTTGTCCCCCCCGCCGCCATTTTCCCCCTCGTCAGCCATGTTGTCCCCCCGCAGGCCCCCCCGAGTCCATGCGGGAGCACGTGGTGGCGGCCTCCAAGGCCATGAAGACGGGCGACTGGCGCACGTGCCACCGCTTCGTGGTCAACGACAAGATGAACGGCAAGGTCTGGGACCTCTTCCCCGAGGCCGACAAAGTCCGCGCCATGTTGGTCAGGTGGGTGGGCGGGGCCTCGGGGGGGGAGTGGGCGGGGCCTCAGGGGGCGGGGTCAGTGGGTAGAGCCAATGGGGTGGCGCCAGGACGGGGCTGGGGGGGGGCGTCGGCCTCGTTTCAGGGCGGTCGGGGTTCCATCATGGCTGCCGGCCGCCATCTTGTTTCCGCCTTTGACCTCCATCTTGTTTTTTCCTTCCGCCGCCATCTTGTCTCCCCCTTCCTTTCCCCGCCGCCATCTTGTCTCCCCCTTCCTTTCCCCGCCGCCATCTTGTCTCCCTCTTCCTTCCGCCGCCATCTTGTCTCCCTCTTCCTTCCGCCGCCATCTTGTCTCCCCCTCCCTTCCCCCGCCATCTTGTCTCCCCCTCCCTTCCCCCGCCATCTTGTCTCCCCCTCCCTTCCCCCGCCATCTTGTCTCCCCCTCCCTTCCGCCGCCATCTTGTCTCCCCCTCCCTTCCGCCGCCATCTTGTCTCCCCCTCCCTTCCGCCGCCATCTTGTCTCCCCCTCCCTTCCGCCGCCATCTTGTCTCCCGCAGGAAGATCCAGGAGGAGTCTCTCCGCACGTACCTCTTCACCTACAGCAGCGTCTACGACTCCATCAGGTGACGGGCGGGGCTGGGGCTGGGTGGGCGGGGCCACGCCACACCCGGGCGTGTCTCCCGCTGACTCCTCCCCCTTTCCCCAGCATGGAGATCCTGGCGGACATGTTTGAGCTGGACCTGCCGACGGTTCACAGCATCATTAGCAAAATGATCATTAACGAGGAGCTGATGGTGAGAGGGGCACGGGGAGGGCGGGGGCGGCGTGGCCGTGTAGGGAAGGGGCGTGGCTTAATCCCGCCCCACCCCTTTTTTTTTTTTTTTCCCAGGCTTCTCTGGACCAACCGACGCAGACGGTGATGATGCACCGGACGGAGCCGACGGCCCAGCAGAACCTGGCGCTGCAATTGGCCGAAAAATTGGGGAATTTGGTGGAAAATAACGAGCGGGTCTTCGACCACAAACAGGGCTCCTACGGGGGCTACTTCCGAGGTCCCGCCCCACATCTCTGCCCCACATCCCGCTCCCCTGCCCCACATCCCATCCCACAGCCCTGCCCCACATTTCTGCCCCACATCCTGCACCACATCCCACATCTCTGCCCCACGTCCCAGCCCCACATCCCGCCCCCCAGCCCCACATCTCATCCCACAGCCCCACCCCGCATCCCTGTCCCGCCCCGCATCCTATCCCACAGCCCTGCCCCACATTTCTGCCCCACATCCCACATCCTGCCCCATAGCCCCACCTCTCTTCCCCACATCCCACCTCCCTGCCCCACATCCCAGCCCACCGCCCTGTCCCACATCTCTGCCCCACATCCCATCCCACAGCCCTGTCCCACCTCCCTGCCCCACATCTCATCCCACATCCCGCCCCCCCAGC
Organism: Athene noctua; assembly: GCF_965140245.1. Classification (NCBI taxonomy): domain Eukaryota; kingdom Metazoa; phylum Chordata; class Aves; order Strigiformes; family Strigidae; genus Athene; species Athene noctua. The sequence continues at coordinate 330,919 of NC_134073.1, forward strand.
CCCACATCCCATCCCACAGCCCCACCCCGCTCCTCAGCCCCACATCCCATCCCACAGCCCTGCCCCACATTTCTGCCCCAAATCCCACATCCTGCCCCATAGCCCCACATCCCGCCCCACAGCCCTGTCCCACCTCCCTGCCCCACATCTCATCCCACATCCCGCCCCGCAGCACCACCTCTCCGCCCCACATCCTTAACTTTTTTTTTTTTAATTTTTTTTTGTTTTTCCCTTAAATTTCTCTTTTTTTTATCCTCCAGATCAAAAAGATGGCTACCGGAAAGGCGACGGCGGCTACTTACGCCGCGGCGGCTACCGCCAGCAAGACCGTGGCTCCAACTACTGAACCCCACAGATTTTTTTCTTCCGCCCCACGGATTTTTTTTTTTTCCGCCCTGCAAGCGAATAAAATAATTAAATCAGCACCCGAGTGGCCTCGTGACGAACCCGCGGGGGGTTAATTAGTGACGAGGGGGGGAGGAGGAGGGTTTAACTTCGCCCCCACGGCCCCAGCAGCGAACTTTGAGCCTCAGCCATGGGGCCGGAGCGCACGGGGGACGCCGTGGGGCGCCCCACGGCGAACAAAACCCCCTTAAATTTGGGGGACGGGGCGGCTTTCCGCCTGAAGAGCGGGAGGGAGCTGGCGCGGGCGCTGCTGGTGCTGCGGCTCTGCGCGCTCCCCCCGCTGGTGCGGCACGCCGGGACGGTGAGGAAAACCCCGAACGGCCCCCGAAAGCCCTGAAAGCCGGGAGATTTGCCCCAAAAATCAACTGGAATCCGGGAAATTTACCCCTGAAATCCAGGAAATTTGCCCCAAAAATCCCTGAAATCCGGGAGATTCACCCCAAAATGCCTGGAATCTGGGAGATTTGCCCCAAAAATCCCTGAAATCCAGGAGATTTGCCCCCAAAATCCCTGAAATCCAGGAGATTTGCCCCAAAAATCCCTGAAATCCGGGAGATTCACCCCAAAATGCCTGGAATCTGGGAGATTTGCCCCAAAGATCCCTGAAATCCAGGAGATTTGCACCAAAAATCCCTGAAATCCAGGAGGTTTGCCCCAAAAATCCCTGAAATCCCGGAGATTCACCCCAAAATGCCTGGAATCTGGGAGATTTGCCCAAAAATCCCTGAAATTGATGGAAATTTGCCCCAAAAATCCCTGAAATTGATGGAAATTTGCCCCAAAATCCCTGGAATCTGGGAGATTTACCCCTGAAATCCAGGAAATTTGCCCCAAAAATCCCTGAAATCCAGGAGATTTGCACCAAAAATCCCTGAAATCCAGGAGGTTTGCCCCAAAAATCCCTGAAATCCGGGAGATTCACCCCAAAATGCCTGGAATCTGGGAGATTTGCCCAAAAATCCCTGAAATTGATGGAAATTTGCCCCAAAAATCCCTGAAATTGATGGAAATTTACCCCAAAATCCCTGGAATCTGGGAGATTTACCCCTGAAATCCAGGAAATTTGCCCCAAAAATCCCTGAAATCCGGGAGATTCACCCCAAAATGCCTGGAATCTGGGAGATTTGCCCAAAAATCCCTGAAATTGATGGAAATTTGCCCCAAAAATCCCTGAAATTGATGGAAATTTACCCCAAAATCCCTGAAATCTGGGAAATTTGCCCCAAAGATCCCTGAAATCCGGGAGATTTACCCCAAAAATCCCTGAAATCCCGGAGATTTACCCCTGAAATCCAGGAAATTTGCCCCAAAAATCCCTGAAATCTGGGAGATTCACCCCAAAATGCCTGGAATCTGGGAGATTTACCCCAAAAATCCCTGAAATCCAGGAGGTTTGCCCCCAAAATCCCTGAAATCCGGGAGATTCACCCCAAAATGCCTGGAATCTGGGAGATTTGCCCAAAAATCCCTGAAATTGATGGAAATTTGCCCCAAAAATCCCTGAAATTGATGGAAATTTACCCCAAAATCCCTGAAATCTGGGAAATTTGCCCCAAAGATCCCTGAAATCCGGGAGATTTACCCCAAAAATCCCTGAAATCCCAGAGATTTACCCCTGAAATCCAGGAAATTTGCCCAAAAATCCCTGGAATCTGGGAGATTTGCCCCAAAAATTCCTTTAAATTGATGGAAATTTGCCCCCAAATCCCTGGAATCTTTAAATGTTTAAAATGTTTAAAATAATTTTTAATTTATTTTTTATATTTTCTAAAATTTCTAAAATCTGTAATTTTTAAATTTTCTAAATTTTCTAAATTGTCTAAAATATTTTTTAAATTATTAATTAATTATAAATTAACAATATTTTAATAATTAAATAAAATAATTTAATAATTTAATAATTTAATAATTACATTTTTAAAAATACCTAACATTCCTAAAGTTTTTAATTTTTAATTTTTTTTTAATTTTCTAAAATGTCTAAAATGTCTAAAATATCTAAAATATTTTTAATTATTAATTATAAATTAATATTTTAATAATAATTTAATAATAAATTAATAATTATTACATTTTAAAAAATTCTAACATTTCTAAAATTTTTAATTTTAAATTTTTAAATTTTTTAAATTTAAAATTTCTAAATTTTTTTAAAATTTTTCATTTTTACATTTTTAAATTTTAATTCTTTAAAACCTAAAATTTTTAAAATTTTTAAAATTCTTGATTTTTAAAATTTTTCATTTCTACATTTTTTACATTTTTAAAAATCTTAAACATTTTTAATTTCTGAAAATTCTTCACATCTTAAAAATTTTTCATTTTAAAAATTCTAAAAATTTCTAAAATTTTTAAAATTTTAAAATTTTTTTCATTTTTCCCGACCCGCTCCGCGTGACGCCTCTGCCCCACAGATCCTGGCGGCGTCGCGGCGGGTGCTGGGGCGCCGGCTGTGGGGGGGGCTCCTGCGGGCGACGTTCTACGGGCAGTTTGTGGGGGGCGAGACCCCCCGGGAGCTGGCGGCGGCGGGGGCGCGGCTGCGGGCGCTGGGGCTGCGCCCCATGCTGGCCGTCCCCACCGAGGGCGAGGGGCAGGACCACGACGGGTACGTGGGCTACCGGGGGGGGCGGGTTTGGGGGGGGCCCGACCCACATTTTCACCAAAAAAAATGGATTGGGGGGGGGCCGAGACTGATTTTAACAAAAAATGGGGATTTGGGGGGAGCTTGACACAGATTTTAACAAAAAACGGGGATTTGGGGGGGGCTTGACACAGATTTTAACAAAAAATGGGGATTTTGGGGGGGCTTGACACAGATTTTAGCAAAAAACGGGGATTTGGGGGGGGCCTGACACAGATTTTAACAAAAAATGGGGATTTTGGGGGGGGCCTGACACAGATTTTAACAAAAATCGGGGATTTGGGGGGGGCTTGACACAGATTTTAACAAAAAACGGGGATTTGGGGGGGGCTTGACACAGATTTTAACAAAAATCGGGGATTTGGGGGGGGGCCTGACACAGATTTTAACAAAAAACGGGGATTTGGGGGGGCCCTGACACAGATTTTAACAAAAAACGGGGATTTTGGGGGGCCCTGACACAGATTTTAACAAAAAATGGGGATTTTGGGGGGGCTTGACACAGATTTTAACAAAAAAACGGGGATTTGGGGGGGGCTTGACACAGATTTTAACAAAAAATGGGGATTTGGGGGTGCTTGACACAGATTTTAACAAAAAACGGGGATTTGGGGAGGGCTTGACACAGATTTTAACAAAAATCAGGGATTTGGGGGGGGCTTGACACAGATTTTAACAAAAAATGGGGATTTTGGGGGGGCTTGACACAGATTTTAACAAAAAACGGGGATTTGGGGAGGGCTTGACACAGATTTTAACAAAAATCGGGGATCTGGGGGGGGCTTGACACAGATTTTAACGAAAAATGGGGATTTCGGGGGGGCTTGACACAGATTTTAACAAAAAACGGGGATTTGGGGAGGGCTTGACACAGATTTTAACAAAAATCGGGGATTTGGGGGGCCCTGACACAGATTTTAACAAAAAATGGGGATTTTGGGGGGGCTTGACACAGATTTTAACAAAAAACGGGGATTTTGGGGGGCCTGACACAGATTTTAACAAAAAATGGGGATTTGGGGGGGGGCCTGACACAGATTTTAACAAAAAACGGGGATTTTGGGGGGGCTTGACAGAGATTTTAACAAAAAACAGGGATTTGGGGGGGGCTTGACACAGATTTTAACAAAAAACGGGGATTTGGGGGGGGCTTGACAGAGATTTTAACAAAAAACGGGGATCTGGGGGGGGCTTGACACAGATTTTAACAAAAAACGGGGATTTTGGGGGGGCCTGACACAGATTTTAACAAAAAATGGGGATTTGGGGGGCCCTGACACAGATTTTAACAAAAAATGGGGATTTTGGGGGGGCTTGACACAGATTTTAACAAAAAACGGGGATTTGCGGGGGGCCTGAAACAGATTTTAACAAAAATTGGGGATTTGGGGGGGGGCCTGACACAGATTTTAACAAAAAACGGGGATTTTGGGGGGACCTGACACAGATTTTAACAAAAAATGGGGATTTGGGGGGGGCCTGACACAGATTTTAACAAAAAACGGGGATTTGGGGGGGGCCTGACACAGATTTTAACAAAAAATGGGGATTTGGGGGGGGGCTTGACACAGATTTTAACAAAAAATGGGGATTTGGGGGGGGCTTGACACAGATTTTAACAAAAATCGGGGATTTGGGGGGGGCCTGACACAGATTTTAACAAAAAATGGGATTTTTGGGGGTTCTGCCCCACATTTCGCCCCCAAAAATGGGAATTTTTGGGGTCCTGCCCCACATTTCCCCCCAAAAACGGAATTTTGGGGGTCCTGCCCCACATTTCGCCCCCAAAAAAAGGAATTTTGGGGTTCGCCCCCCACTTTTATCCCCCCCCTCCTCTACTTGTGGGTCAGGGAGCGCTGGTACGAGTCCAACCGTGGGGCGATGCGGGAATGTGTGGGGCTGGCGGCCGCCACCGGCCCCCACCCCATGATGCAGCTGAAGGTGACGGCCCTGATGAGCCCCCGCCTCTGCGTGAGTTCCCCCCCCCCTGAAAATTGGGGTGAAAACTCCCCAAAAAAGGAAAAAAATTTTAAAAATTAAAAAAAAAAAAAAGTGGGGCGCGACCCACATATTTTTTTTTCGGAAGGAAACGGTGTCGCTGCGGCTGGAGGAGGGGGCGGAGCTGACGCCGGAGCGGGTGGAGGCGGTGATGGGGGGAGAGGTGAAAATCCGGGGGTTTGCCCCAAAATGGGCGATTTCTGCTGGGAACGGGGAAATGGGGGAAAATAATGGGGGGAAAATGGGGGAAAATGGGAGGAAAATGGGGGAAAATGGGAGGAAAATGGGGGAAAATGGGAGGAAAATGGGGGAAAATGGGAGGAAAATGGGAGGAAAATGGGAGGAAAATTAGAGGAAAATTAGAGGAAAATGGAGGAAAATGGAGGAAAATGGAGGAAAATGGAGGAAAATTGGGGAAAATTGGGGAAAATTGGAGGAAAATTGGAGGAAAATTGGAGGAAAATTGGGGAAAATTGGAGGAAAATGGAGGAAAATGGAGGAAAATTGGAGGAAAATTGGGGAAAATTGGAGGAAAATTGGGGAAAATTGGAGGAAAATTGGAGGAAAATTGGAGGAAAATTGGGGAAAATTGGAGGAAAATGGAGGAAAATTGGGGAAAATTGGAGGAAAATTGGAGGAAAATTGGAGGAAAATTGGAGGAAAATTGGAGGAAAATTGGGGAAAATTGGGGAAAATTGGAGGAAAATGGAGGAAAATTGGAGGAAAATTGGGGAAAATTGGAGGAAAATGGAGGAAAATGGAGGAAAATGGAGGAAAATGAAGGAAAATTGGAGGAAAATTGGGGAAAATTGGAGGAAAATTGGAGGAAAATTGGAGGAAAATTGGAGGAAAATTGGGGAAAATTGGAGGAAAATGGAGGAAAATGGAGAAAAATGGAGGAAAATTGGAGGAAAATGGAGGAAAATTGGGGAAAATTGGAGGAAAATTGGAGGAAAATTGGAGAGAAAATGGAGGGAAAATGGAGGGAAAGGGAGGGAAATTGGGGGAAATTGGGGGAAATTTGGAGGGAAATTGGGGAAATTTGGAGGGAAATTGGGGAAAATTGGGGAAAATTGGGGGAAAATTGGGGGAAAATTGGAGGAAAATTGGAGGAAATTGGAGGAAATTGGAGGAAATTGGGGAAAATTGGGGAAATTGGGGAAAATTGGGGAAAATGGGAGGAAATGGGAGGAAAATCGGAGGAAAATCGGAGGAAATTTCGGGAAATTTGGGGAAATTTGGAGAGAAATTGGAGGGAAATTGGAGGAAATAGGGGAGAAATTGGGGAGAAATTGGGGAGAAATTGGGGAGAAATTGGGGAGAAATTGGGGAGAAATTGGAGGAAAATTGGAGGAAAATTGGAGGAAAATTGGAGGAAAGTTGGATGAAAATGGGGGGAAACTGGGGAGGAATTGGGGAGAAATTGGGAAAAAATGGATGAAAATTGGGGAAAATCGGGGGGAAATCGGGGGGAAATTTGGGGAAATTAAGGGAAAATTGGATAAAAATTGGGGGAAGTTGGAGGATATTGGGGGAAACTGGATGGAAATTGGGGGAAAAATGGATGAAATGGGGGAAATTTGGAGGAAATTGGGGAAAATTTGGGGAAATTGGATGAAAACCGGGTGAAACGGGGTAAAATTTGGAAAACCGGATGAAAACTGGGGGAAATCCGATACAATTTGTGGAAATCGCATTAAACTGGGGGAAAACTGGTTGAAATCGGTCCAAATCACCCCAAAATTAATTAAATTTGAGGCAATTTGATAAAATTTGGGGAAAAAATTTCCCCCCCCCCCCCCCAGGTCGCCGCCTTCCCCTGCCTGACCCCGGCGGAGAACCGACACCTGGGGGCCTCCCTGCGGCGCCTGGACGACGTCGTCGGGGTGAGGAAAAAAAACCCCAAAAACCCCAAAAATGGGTCAAAAATGGGGTGATGGGGGGGTCCTGATGATTTTTGGGGTGTCCCCCCCCCCAGTTTGCGGCCTCGCGGGGGGTCCGGGTGTTGGTGGACGCGGAGCAGAACTCGGTGAACCCGGCGTTGAGTTTGGCGACGGCGGCGCTGATGGGGCGTCACAACGGGGCGGAGCCGTGGGTCTGGAACACGTACCAGGCCTACCTGAGGGTACGGGGGGGGGACGGGGGGGGGACTTTGGGGGGTTTTGGGGGGATTTGGGGGGATTTGGGGGGGATTTGGGGGGATTTAGGGGGAACGGTCAAAAATTGCGGAATTTTGGTAAAATTTAGGTTGAATTTGGGGTGATTGGGGGATAATTTGGGGGAGGGAAGGGGGTTACGTATGGGGTGGGGGGAAAATGTGTGGGGCGGGGAAAAAATTTGGGGGTTTGGGGGGGATTTGGGAGGGATTTGGGGGATTTGGGGGGAACGGTAAAAAATTGCGGAATTTTGGTAAAATTTAGGTTGAATTTGGGGTGATTGGGGGATAATTTGAGGGAGGGAAGGGGGTTACGTATGGGGTGGGGGGAAAATGTGGGGGGCGGGGAAAAAATTTGGGGGTTTTGGGGGGATTTGGGGGGATTTGGGGGGGTTTGGGGGGAACGGTCAAAAATTGCGGAATTTTGGTAAAATTTAGGTTGAATTTGGGGTGATTGGGGGATAACTTGATTAAGGGAAGGGGGTTACTTATGGGGTGGGGGGAAAATGTGGGGGGCGGGGAAAAAATTTGGGGGTTTTGGGGGGATTTGGGGGGATTTGGGGGGGTCTGGGGGTTTTGGGGGGAACGGTCAAAAATTGCGGAATTTTGGTAAAATTTAGGTTGAATTTGGGGTGATTGGGGGATAATTTAAGGGAGGGAAGGGGGTTACGTATGGGGTGGGGGCAAAATGTGTGGGGCGGGGAAAAAATTTGGGGGTTTTGGGGTGATTTGGGGGGATTTGGGGGGGTCTGGGGGGGATTTGGGGGGAACGGTCAAAAATTGCGGGATTTTGGTAAAATTTAGGTTGAATTTGGGGTGATTGGGGGATAATTTGAGGGAGGGAAGGGGGTTACGTATGGGGTGGGGGGAAAATGTGGGGGGCGGGGAAAAAATTTTGGCCAATTTGGGGCATCTGCGGGACAGGAAGAAAATTTTGGGGTTTTTTGCCTCATTTTACCTCAAATTTTCACCAATTTGGGGAATCCATGAGGTAGAAAGAAAATTTTGGGGTTTTTTGCCTCATTTTACCTCAAATTTTCACCAATGTGGGAAATCTGTGGGCCAGAAAGAAAATTTAGGATTTTTTTGCCTCATTTTACCTCAAATTTTCGCCCATTTGGGGAATTCGTGGGACAGGAAAAAAATTTGGGTTTTTTTTGTCTCATTTAACGTCCAAACTTTGGCCAATTTGGGGAATCTGTGGGCCAGAAAGAAAATTTGGAGTTTTTTGCCTCATTTTACCTCAAATTTCCGCCAATTTGGGGAATCCATGGGACAGGAAGAAAATTTTGAGGTTTTTTTCCTCATTTTACCTCAAATTTTTGCCGATTTGGGGAATCTGTGGGCCAGAAAGAAAATTTAGGATTTTTTTGCCTCATTTTACCTCAAATTTCCGCCAATTTGGGGAATCCGTGGGACAGGAAGAAAATTTTGGGCGTTTTTTTCTTCATTTTACCTCAAATTTTTGCCAATTTGGGGAATCCATGAGGCAGAAAGAAAATTTGGGATTTTTTACTTCATTTTACCTCCAAATTTTCGCCAATTTGGGGAATCCGTGGGACAGGAAGAAAATTTTGGGCGTTTTTTTCTTCATTTTACCTCAAATTTTTGCCAATTTGGGGAATCCATGAGGCAGAAAGAAAATTTGGGATTTTTTACTTCATTTTACCTCCAAATTTTCGCCGATTTGGGGAATCCGTGGGACAGGAAGAAAATTTTGGGCGTTTTTTTCTTCATTTTACCTCAAATTTTTGCGAATTTGGGGAATCCATGAGGCAGAAAGAAAATTTGGGATTTTTTGCTTCATTTTACCTCAAATTTCCGCCAGTTTGGGGAATCCGCGGGACAGGAAAAAAATTTGGGGGTTTTCTGCCTCATTTTACCTCAAATTTTCGCCAGTTTGGGGAATCTGTGGGTCAGGAAGAAAATTCTGGGTGTTTTTTTCCTCATTTTACCTCAAATTTTTGCCGATTTGGGGAATCCGTGGGACAGGAAGAAAATTTGGGGTTTTTTTGTCTCATTTAACGTCCAAACTTTGACCAATTTGGGGAATCCGTGGGCCAAAAAGAAAATTTGGGATTTTTTTGCCTCATTTTACCTCAAATTTCCGCCAATTTGGGGAATCCGCGGGCCAGGAAGAAAATTTAGGACATTTTTCGCCTCATTTTACCTCCAAATTTTCGCCGATTCGGGGAATCCGTGGTTCGGGAGGATAACGTTGTCTTTTTTGGGGTGATTTCGGCCGGAATCGGGGTTCCCCCGCAGGACGGGAGGCGGCGGCTGCTGGGGGACGCGGAGGCGGCGCGGCGACGCGGCGTCTGCTTCGGGGTGAAGCTGGTGCGCGGGGCCTACCTGGAGCACGAGCGGCGCCGCGCCAGGGCCGGGGGGCGCCCCGACCCCGTGCACCCCACCCTGCAGGAGACCCACCGCAGGTGAGAATTGGGGTGAAAAGAGGCGGATTTGGGGGTCTCCGGGGGGGTCGAGGCCCCCCCTGAGGCTCCCGGCGGCAGCTACGGGGAGTGTCTGGAGGCGGCGCTGGCGCTGGCGGCGCGGGACGGGCCCCGCGTCGGCGTGATGGTGGCCACCCACAACGAGGACTCGGTGCGGCAGGCGGCAGCCAGGTGGGTCCTGCGGAAAAAAGGCGGGGACGGGTTGGAAAAGGGGTTTGGAAAATGTTTAAAAAATCTTCTTTTTAAAATTTAAAAAAAAAAAAAAAAATTAAATTTCAGACTCGAATTTTTGAAAAAAAAAATTAAAAAGGAAAAGAAAAATTTTAAAAATAAAAAAAAAATTAAAAAGTAAAAAAATTAAAAAGTAAAAAAAATTTTTAAATTAAAAAGAATTTTTAAAAAATTTAAAATTAAAAAATTTTTTAAAAATTAAATTTTTAAAAAAAAAATTTAAAAAAATTTAAAAAATTAAAAATTTTTAAAAATTAGAAAATTTAAAAATTAAAAAAATTTAAAAATTAAAAAAATTTAAAACTAAAAAAATTTTAAACTAAAAAAATTTTAAACTAAAAAAATTTTAAACTAAAAAAATTTTAAACTAAAAAAATTTAAAAAAATAAAAAATTAAAAATTTAAAAAATAAAAATTAAAAAAATAAAAATTTAAAAAAAAATTAAAAAAATTAAAAAAATAAAAATTTAAAAAATAAAAATTAAAAAATAAAAATTAAAAAATAAAAATTAAAAAAATAAAAATTAAAAAAATAAAAAAATAAAAATTAAAAACTTAAAAATTAAAAAAATTTAAAATTAAAAAAATTAAAAATTAAAAAAATAAAAAATTTTTTTAAAAATTAAAAAAAAATTTAAAATTTTTAAATTTAAAATTTTTTTAAAAAAATTAAAAATAAAAAAATAAAATTAAAAAAATAAAAATTTAAAAATTTAAAAATTTAGAAATTAAAAAATAAATTTAAAAAAATTAAAAATAAAAAAAAATTAAAAACTTAAAGACATTCATACTTTATAAATTTTGAAATTACAGTTATAATTTATTAAAAAAAATTTAAAGAAATTGTTCAAAAAAATCTGTAAGAATTCTTAAAAACGAGAGGGTTTTTTCTAAGATTGAAAAATGTTTTAAAATTCTGAGGAATTCTAAATATTTTAAAAATTTAAAGAAATATTTAAATTTAAATAAATCGAATGCATTAATAAAATAATATCAAATTAATAATTATTTAAAATTAATATTAAATTAACGTTTAGTCAAAATTAATACTCAATATTTAAAATTAATATTAACATTTATTTAAAATTAATATAAAATTCATATTTACTTATAACTAATGTTAAATTAATACTTATTTCAAGTTAATATTAAATTAGTATTTATTTTAAATTAATATTGAATTAATATTTATTTCAAGTTAATATTAAATTAATATTTATTTAAAATACTGAATTGATAGTTAATATTAAATTAGTATTTATTTTAAATCAATATTGAATTAATATTTAGTTTAAATTAATATTAATATTTTAAATTAATATTAACATTTACTTTAATTTAATATTAAATATTTATTTAGAACGAATATTTAATATTTATTTAAAATAATTAAATAAGTATTTATTTTAAATTAATATTGAATCAATATTTAACTTAATATTAAATTTTTAAAAAATTAATATTAATATTTATTTAAAATTACGATCAAATTAATAATTAAAGTTAACATTAAATTAATATTTATTTAAAATTAACATTAAATTACTATTTATTTAAATAAAAACAAATATTTTTAAAAATTAAAACAATTTAAAGAATTTGAAAAAAACTTAAAAATAAAATTAAATTTGAAAAATAATTAAACTAAGCATTTAAATTGAAAATTAAAATTTAAAATTTTAGAAATTAAAAAATTTAAAATGAAAAAAATGTAAAAATAAAAAAATTAGAACGGAAAGTTTTTAGAAATCTAATTTTTTAAAAATTTTAAACCCAAAGATTTTAAGAAAGTTTTAAAATTAAAAAAATAAAAATAAAAAAATTAAAAAATGAAAATTCAGGAATCTTGAAAATCTAATATCTAAATCTAAAAAAAAAAAATCTAAATTTAAAAAAAATATTTTTAGAAAAAAGTTGGGGGGAAAAGGAAAAATCAAAAGGAATAAACGAAAAATTGCAATGGCAAAAATGAAAATTGAAAATCAGATCTTAAAATCGAAACTTAAAAAAAAAAGAAATTAAAAATTAAAATTAAATGTAAAAAAATCAAAAATTAACAAATACAAGAAAAAAATAAATGTAAAAAATCAAAAATAAAAATTGAAAATCAAATATAAAAATTTTTAAAAAGAAAGTAAAATCTCTACAAATCTATTCAATTCAGATCTTAAATATAAAAATATTTATATAATTAATAAAAATAACGTAATATTTAATAATTTAATATTTTGCAATTTATTTTTACCGTTTGACATTAAATTTAAAGAACCCAAATCAAAAATAGAAACATTTAAAATTTAAAAATCGAAGGTTTCAAAATATCAGAATTTCAAAATGTCAAATTTTTAAATTTTGAGACGTCAAAAATCTCAATTTTCAAAGTGTGAAAATTTAAAAAGTCAAAATTTAAAAAGTCAAAAGGTCAAATTTTAAAAATTGAAAATTTCAACATTTCAAAATGTCAAGATTTTCACAATGTCGAATTTTCACAATGTCACCATTTCAAAAATTCAAAATATCAATTCTTCAAAATTCCACATTCAAAATTTCAAAATCTCATTCTTCAAACTTCCAAACATTCCAAACATTCAAAATTCCAAAATTCCAAACTTTCAAAATTCCAAACATTCAAATTTTCAAAATTCCAAACTTTCAAAATTCCAAAACTCCAAAATTTCATTCAACATTCAAAATTCCCAAATTCCAAACTTTCAAAATTCCATTCAAATTTTCAAACTTCCAAACTTTCAAAATTCCAAACTTTCAAATTTTCAAATTTTCTAAATTCCTAAATTCCTAAATTCCAAAATTCCAAATTTCCAAACTTCCAAACTTCCAAAATTCAAAAATTCAAAAATTCAAAAATTCAAAAATTCAAAAATTCAAAAATTCAAAAATTCAAAAATTCAAAAATTCAAAAATTCAAAAATTCAAAAATATTCAAAATATTCAAAATTCCAAATTTTCGAAATTCCAAAATTCCAAACATTCGAAATTCCAAAATTCCAAACATTCGAAATTCCAAAATTCCAAACATTCAAAATTCCAAAATTCAAAATTTCCAAAATTCCAAAATTCCAAAATTCAAAATTCCAAAATTCAAAATTCTAAATTTCCAAAATTCCACAATTCCACAATTCCAAAATTCCACAATTCCACAACTCCAAAATTCCAAAATTCCACAATTCCAAAATTCCACAATTCCAAAATTCCACAATTCCAAAATTCCAATCATCCAAATTTCCAAATTTCCAAATTTCCAAATTTCCAAATTTCCAATCATCCAAATTTCCAAATTTCCAAATTTCCAAATTTCCAATCATCCAAATTTCCAAAATTCCAATCATCCAAATTTCCAAATTTCCAAAATTCCAATCATCCAAATTTCCAAAATTCCAATCATCCAAATTTCCAAATTTCCAAATTTCCAAATTTCCAAAATTCCAAAATTCCAAAATTCCAATCATCCAAATTTCCAAATTTCCAAATTTCCAAATTTCCAAACACTCAAACTCCAAACACTCAAACGGCCAATCATTACTCAAAATTCCAAACCTGCAAACTTTTCCAAATCCAAATTTCAAACATTCCAACAACTTTCCCATTTCAAAATTCCAATTTTATTTATTTTTTTTTTATTTATTTCCCCCCGTTTCCCCGCAGGATGGAGGCTCTGGGCATCCCCCGCCGCGACGGCTCCGTTTGCTTCGCGCAGCTGCTGGGGATGAGCGACCACGTGTCCCTGGCGCTGGGTAGGGCCCCGCCCCTTTTTCACGCCGCCGCCATTTTGTCCCGTTTCAACCCTCTCCCCTTTTTCGGGGCCGTTTTGAAGGATTTTTTTTAAATTTTTTTTGGTTTTTTTGCCTCCCTCCAGGCCAGGCGGGATTCGCCGTGTACAAGTCGGTGCCCTACGGGGCGGCGGAGGCGGCGCTGCCGTATTTGGCCCGGCGGGCGCAGGAGAACCGGGGTGTCCTGGGGGCCAACGGTCGCGAGCGGCACCTGCTGGCCCGCGAGCTGCGGCGACGCCTCCTCCGGCGGCCCTGAAAACCCCCAAATCCACCCCAAAACCCAGCCTGAAACTCTGCACCGAAAAAACTGCCCTAAGTCCAGCCCCCAAAAAAACTGAAAATCCCCCAAAATACCCCAAAAATCCCCCAAAACACCCCAAAAACCAGGCCAAAACTCCGCACCGGAAAAACTGCCTGAAGCCCGGCCCTAAAAAACCCTGAAAATTCCCCAAAATACAAAAAAAATTCCCCAAAACACCCCAAAAAACCAGCCTGAAAATCGGCACCAAAAATCTTCCTGAAAACCGGCCCCAAACACCCTGAAAACACCCAAAAATACCCCAAAACACCCCAAAAAAACAGCCTGAAAATCGGCACCAAAAAACCTTCCTGAAAGCTGGCCCCAAAAAAACCTGAAAATTCCCCAAAATACCCCAAAAATACCCCAAAACACCCCAAAAACCAGGCCAAAACTCCGCACGAGAAAAACTGCCTGAAGCCCGGCCCTAAAAAACCCTGAAAATTCCCCAAAATACAAAAAAAATTCCCCAAAACACCCCAAAAAACCAGCCTGAAAATCGGCACCAAAAATCTTCCTGAAAACCGGCCCCAAACACCCTGAAAACACCCAAAAATACCCCAAAACACCCCAAAAAAACAGCCTGAAAATCGGCACCAAAAAACCTTCCTGAAAGCTGGCCCCAAAAAAACCTGAAAATTCCCCAAAATACCCCAAAAATACCCCAAAACACCCCAAAAACCAGGCCAAAACTCTGCACCAGAAAAACTGCCTGAAGCCCGGCCCTAAAAAACCCTGAAAATTCCCCAAAATACAAAAAATATTCCCCAAAACACCCCAAAAAACCAGCCTGAAAATCGGCACCAAAAATCTTCCTGAAAACCGGCCCCCAAACACCCTGAAAACACCCAAAAATACCCCAAAACACCCCAAAAAAACAGCCTGAAAATCGGCACCAAAAAATCTTTCTGAAAGCTGGCCCCAAAAAAACCCTGAAAATTCCCCAAAATACCCCAAAAATACCCCAAAACACCCCAAAAAACAGCCCGAAACTCTGCACCGAAAAAACTGCCCTGAGTCCAGCCCCCAAAAAAACTGAAAATCCCCCAAAATACCCCAAAAATATCCCAAAACACCCCAAAAACCAGGCCAAAACTCTGCACCAGAAAAACTGCCTGAAGCCCGGCCCTAAAAAACCCTGAAAATTCCCCAAAATACAAAAAAAATTCCCCAAAACACCCCAAAAAACAGCCTGAAAATCGGCACCAAAAACCTTCCTGAAAACCGGCCCCAAACACCCTGAAAACACCCAAAAATACCCCAAAACACCCCAAAAAAACAGCCTGAAAATCGGCACCAAAAAACCTTCCTGAAAGCTGGCCCCAAAAAAAACTGAAAATTCCCCAAAATACCCCAAAAATACCCCAAAACACCCCAAAAACCAGCCCGAAACTCTGCACCGAAAAAACTGCCCTGAGTCCAGCCCCCAAAAAACTGAAAATCCCCCAAAATACCCCAAAAATATCCCAAAACACCCCAAAAACCAGGCCAAAACTCCGCACCAGAAAAACTGCCTGAAGCCCGGCCCTAAAAAACCCTGAAAATTCCCCAAAATACAAAAAAAATTCCCCAAAACACCCCAAAAAACAGCCTGAAAATCTGCACCAAAAATCTTCCTGAAAACCGGCCCCAAACACCCTGAAAACACCCAAAAATACCCCAAAACACCCCAAAAAAACAGCCTGAAAATCGGCACCAAAAAACCTTCCTGAAAGCTGGCCCCAAAAAACCCTGAAAATTCCCCAAAATACCCCAAAAATACCCCAAAACACCCCAAAAACCAGCCCGAAACTCTGCACCGGAAAAACTGCCCTGAGTCCAGCCCCCAAAAAAACTGAAAATCCCCCAAAATACCCCAAAAATATCCCAAAACACCCCAAAAACCAGGCCAAAACTCCGCACCGAAAAAACTGCCTGAAGCCCGGCCCTAAAAAACCCTGAAAATTCCCCAAAATACAAAAAAAATCCCCCAAAACACCCCAAAAAACAGCCCGAAAATCTGCACCGAAAAATCTTCCTGAAAACCGGCCCCAAAACACCCTGAAAACCCCCCAAAATACCCAAAAATGCCCCAAAACACCCCAAAAAACAGGCCAAAACTCCACACCAGAAAAACTGCCTGAAGCCCGGCCCTAAAAAACCCTGAAAATTCCCCAAAATACAAAAAATATTCCCCAAAACACCCCAAAAAACAGCCTGAAAATCTGCACCAAAAAAATCTTACTGAAAACCGGCCCCAAAAACCCCTGAAAATTCCCCAAAATACCCCAAAACACCCCAAAAAACAGCCCGAAAATCTGCACCGAAAAATCTTCCTGAAAACCGGCCCCAAAACACCCTGAAAACCCCCCAAAATACCCAAAATGCCCCAAAACACCCCAAAAACCAGGCCGAAACGCCGCACCGAAAAAACTGCCCAAAGTCCAGCCCCAAAACACCCTGAAAATTCCCCAAAATACAAAAAAAATCCCCCCAAACACCCCAAAAACCAGCCTGAAACTGCACTGAAAAAACAATCCGAAAACTGGCCCCAAAAAACCCTAAAAATTCCCCAAAATACCCCAAAAAACAGCCTGAAAATCTGCACCGAAAAATCTTCCTGAAAACCGGCCCCAAAACACCCTGAAAATTCCCCAAAATACCCCAAAACACCCCAAAAAACAGGCCGAAACTCCGCACTGAAAAAACTGCCTGAAGTCCGGCCCTAAAAAACCCTGAAAATTCCCCAAAATACAAAAAAAATTCCCCAAAACACCCCAAAAAACACCCTGAAAATCCGCACCGAAAAATCTTCCTGAAAACCGGCCCCAAAACACTCTGAAAACACCCAAAAATACCCCAAAACACCCCAAAAAAACAGCCTGAAAATCGGCACCAAAAAACCTTCCTGAAAGCTGGCCCCAAAAAAACCTGAAAATTCCCCAAAATACCCCAAAAATACCCCAAAACACCCCAAAAACCAGGCCAAAACTCCGCACGAGAAAAACTGCCTGAAGCCCGGCCCTAAAAAACCCTGAAAATTCCCCAAAATACAAAAAAAATTCCCCAAAACACCCCAAAAAACAGCCTGAAAATCTGCACCAAAAATCTTCCTGAAAACCGGCCCCAAACACCCTGAAAACACCCAAAAATACCCCAAAACACCCCAAAAAAACAGCCTGAAAATCGGCACCAAAAAACCTTCCTGAAAGCTGGCCCCAAAAAACCCTGAAAATTCCCCAAAATACCCCAAAAATCCCCCAAAACACCCCAAAAACCAGCCCGAAACTCTGCACCGAAAAAACTGCCCTGAGTCCAGCCCCCAAAAAAACTGAAAATCCCCCAAAATACCCCAAAAATATCCCAAAACACCCCAAAAACCAGGCCAAAACTCCGCACCAGAAAAACTGCCTGAAGCCCGGCCCTAAAAAACCCTGAAAATTCCCCAAAATACAAAAAAAATTCCCCAAAACACCCCAAAAAACAGCCTGAAAATCGGCACCAAAAACCTTCCTGAAAACCGGCCCCAAAACACTCTGAAAACACCCAAAAATACCCCAAAACACCCCAAAAAAACAGCCTGAAAATCGGCACCAAAAAACCTTCCTGAAAGCTGGCCCCAAAAAACCCTGAAAATTCCCCAAAATACCCCAAAAATACCCCAAAACACCCCAAAAACCAGCCCGAAACTCTGCACCGAAAAAACTGCCCTGAGTCCAGCCCCCAAAAAAACTGAAAATCCCCCAAAATACCCCAAAAATATCCCAAAACACCCCAAAAACCAGGCCAAAACTCCGCACCGAAAAAACTGCCTGAAGCCCGGCCCTAAAAAACCCTGAAAATTCCCCAAAATACAAAAAAAATCCCCCAAAACACCCCAAAAAACAGCCCGAAAATCTGCACCGAAAAATCTTCCTGAAAACCGGCCCCAAAACACCCTGAAAACCCCCAAAATACCCAAAAATGCCCCAAAACACCCCAAAAAACAGGCCGAAACGCCGCACCGAAAAAACTGCCCAAAGTCCAGCCCCAAAACACCCTGAAAATTCCCCAAAATACAAAAAAAATCACCCAAAACACCCCAAAAACCAGCCTGAAACTCTGCACTGAAAAAACAGTCTGAAAACTGGCCCCAAAACACCCTGAAAATTCCCCAAAATACCCCAAAACACCCCAAAAAACAGGCCGAAACTCCGCACTGAAAAAACTGCCTGAAGTCCGGCCCTAAAAAACCCTGAAAATTCCCCAAAATACAAAAAAAATTCCCCAAAACACCCCAAAAAACACCCTGAAAATCCGCACCGAAAAATCTTCCTGAAAACCGGCCCCAAAACACTCTAAAAACACCCAAAATTACCCCAAAAATCCCTCAAAACACCCCCAAAACCAGGCCGGAACTCCGCACTGAAAAAACAGCCCGAAATCCGGCCCCAAAAAACCCTGAAAATTCCCCAAAATCCCCCAAAACACCCCAAAAACCAGCCCAATAATCCGCACTGAAAAAATTTCCTGAAAACGGCCCCAAAACACCCTGAAAATTCCCCAAAATACCCCAAAAATTCCCCAAAACCAGGCCAAAACGCCGCACCGAAAAAAACACCCGAAATCCGGCCCCAAAAAACCCCTGAAAATCCCCCAAAATCCCCCAAAATCCCCCACCATAAACCTCCCTGAAAACCAGCCCCCAAAACCCCTTAAAACTCCCCAAAACTCCTCAAAAAAAATCCTAAAAACAACAAAAAAAGCGCCCCCCAAAATCCTTAAAACTCCCCCAAAACTCCTCAAAAAAAAAAAAATCCTAAACCCCAAAAAACTACCACAAAAAATCCTTAAAACTCCTGCACCCAAAAAGCTTAAAACCGCCCCAAAAAAGCCTTAAGACTTGCCAAAATTCTTTAAAAAAAACCCCCAAAACTTAAAAACTAAATAAACTGCCCCAAAAATCCTTAAAAATACCCAAAACCTCTTCCCCAAAAAAGCTTAAAACTGCCCCAAAACCCCTCAGAACTCCTCAAAAAAAAAACCCCAAAAAAACCTTAAAACTGACCCCAAAACCCCCCCAAAACAAAAAAAAACCCTCGACCCCCCCCCCAAAAAAAACATTAAAATGCCCCAAAACCCCCCAAAAAAATCTAAAGCCCCCAAACCCCCCCAAAACCAAACAAAAACCTTTAACCCCCCCAAAACCCCTCAAGCACCAAAAAACCTTAAAATGCCCCAAAACTCCCCCCAAAATCCCTTAAAACCCCCCAAACCCCCCTTAAGCCCCCAAAAAACTTAAAAAAAAAAACAAAATCCCCCAAAAAACTTAAAAAAAACCCAAATTCCCCCAAAAAACCTTAAAAAAAACCAAAATCCCCCCCAAACCTTAAAAAAAACCCAAATCCCCCCCAAACCTTAAAAAAAAACCCAAATCCCCCCAAAACCTTAAAAAAACCCCAAATCCCCCAAAAAACCTTAAAAAACCCCAAATCCCCCAAAAAACCTTAAAAAACCCCCAAACCCCCAAAAAAACCTTAAAAACCCCCAAAACTCCCCAAAAACCTTAAAAAAACCCAAAATCCCCCCAAAAACCTTAAAAAAACCCAAAATCCCCCACGAAAAAACTTAAAAAAACCCCAAACCCCCCAAAAAAACCTTAAAAAAACCCAAAATCCCCCCAAAACCTTAAAAAAACCCCAAAATCCCCCCAAAACCTTAAAAAACCCCAAAATCCCCCCAAAAAAACTTAAAAAAACCCCAACCCCCCCAAAAAACTTAAAAAACCCCAAAACTCCCCCAAAAACCTTAAAAAAACCCAAAATCCCCCAAAAACCTTAAAAAAAACAAAATAAAAAAAAAAAACTTAAAAAACCCAAAATCCCCCAAAAAACCTTAAAAAAACCCCAAAACCACCCAAAAAACCTTAAAAAAAAACCAAAATCCCCCCAAAAAACTTAAAAAAAACCCCAAACCCCCCAAAAAAACCTTAAAATGCCCCAAAACCCCCCAAACCCCCCAAAACCTTAAAAAACCCAAAAGCCCCCAAAATCACCCTTAAGCCCCCCAAAACCTTCCCCCCAAAAAACCTAAACCCCCCAAAAAACCCTAAACCCCCCCAAAAACAAAAAAAAACCACCTTACCCCCCCCAACCCCTTTAACCCCCCCAAAACCTTAAAATGCCCCAAAACGCCCCAAAACTCCCCCAAAATCCATTAAACCCCCCAAAAACCTTAAAAAACCCCCAAAGCCCCCCAAAACCACTTAAAACCTCCAAAAAAACCCTAAACCCCCCCAAAAAAAAGCCTTAACCCCCCAAACCCCTTTAACCCCCCCAAAAACCCCCTGACCCCCCAAAAAACCTTAAAACGCCCCAAAACTCCCCCAAAAATCCCTTAAACCCCCCAAAAATCCCTTAAGCCCCCAAAAAACCTTAAAATGCCCCAAAACTCCCCAAAAAACCTTAAACCCCCCCAAAAATAAAAAAAAACCCTTAAACCCCCCAAACCACCTTTAACCCCCCCAAAAACCTTAAAAACCCCCAAAATACAAAAAAAAAACCTTAAACCCCCCAAATCCCTTTAAACTGCCCCAAAACCCCCTCAACCCCCCCTCCAAAAAAACCCATTAAACCGCCCCAAAATCCCCCCCAAAACGCTTAAAACCTCCCCAAAAAAACCCCAAAAGCCCCCCCAAACCCCCAACCCCCCCCAAAAAAAAAACCCCAAAACCCCAAAATCCCCCAAAATAATAAAAAAAATTTAAAAAACTTAAAAAAAAAAAAAAACAAAATGGCGGCTGGAGGGGGGGGGCCCCCCCTCGCTCCGCAAAATGGCGGCCGCTCCCTCAGCCTCAAAATGGCGGGAAAACGCGCGCAACGGGAGGGGGCGTGGCTTAAAAAAAAAAGTGGGCGTGCCCCACCCCTTTTTCCTATCGGACCAATCAACTCGCGTCGCTAAAGGGGTGGGAGGGCGGTTGCCGTGGCAACGCGCGGGGCGCATGCGTGGGCGCCGCCATTTTGAATTTTTTTTGTTCCGTCGTTCGTGTTGATTGGTTGGGAAAAACGCGATGGGCGTGTCCAGCGGTTAGAACCAATGAGAAGCGGCGTAAACGTACGTAAAGGAGGAGGGCGTGGCTACGTTAAGGAGGGGAGGGGGGGAGGAGAGGGAGCTCGGCGGCCATTTTGTCCGCGCGCGGGAAAAGGGGCGGGGGAAGGGGGGGGGAGGGGGAAGGAAAAAAAAAAAAAAAAAAAAAAAAAAAAGACCGCGGGGGGGGGTGGGGGGAGGGGTTCAACGCGGAGGGGGCGGGGCGAGGGGCGGGGCTACGCTTGACCCCGCCCAATCAGCGCCGGCCGGGGGGGCCCGATCCGCGTCCCCTCCCCCCTTCCCCCCCCTTTCTTTTTTTTTTTTTTTTTTTTTTAAATTTTTTCTCGACCCTCCCCCCCCCCCCGCCCCTCCCCCTCCTCCCTCCCATCCCCCCCTGCGGCTTTTTTTTGCTTTTTTTTAAAATTTTTTTTTTTTTTTCAAATTTTTCCCCCCTCCCCAATTAATTTTTTTTCAATTTTTTTTAAAAAATTAATTTTTATTTTTTTTCCTCCCCCCTCCCCCCCTCCTTTATTTTTTTAATTATTATTTTTTCATTTTTCTCCCTTTTTTTTCCCTTTTCCTCCCCTCCCCCTCCCCCCACCTTTTTTTTTCTTTCTTTTTGGAATTTTCTCTTTTTTTTTCCTCCCCCCTCCCCCCCTTTTATTTTTTTCCTTTTTTCTTTCCCTTTTTCAATTTTTTTCTGGTAAATTTTCCCATTTTTTCCTCCCTCCCCCTCCCCCTTTTTTTAAATTTTTTTAAACAGATTTTTTCCCGCCTTTTCCCCCTCCCCCACTTTTAAATTTTTATTTTTAATTTTTTTCTTTAGATTTTTCATTTTTATTTTCATTTTTCCTTCCCCTTTTTTTTAATTTTAAATTTTTCTTCCCTTTCCCCCCCTCGCCTTTATTTCACTTTTATCTTTTATTTTAGTTTCATTTTCATTTTTATTTTTATTTTTTTAATTTTAAATTTAAATTTTCATTTTCATTTTTATTTTAAATTTAATTTTCATTTTTATTTTCATTTTAATCTTCATTTTTATTTTAATTTTCATTTTTATTTTAATTTTCATTTTTATTTTCATTTTCATTTTTATTTCCATTTTAATCTACATTTTAATTTTAATTTTATTTTCATTTTTATTTTCATTTTAATCTTCATTTTAATTTTAATTTTAATTTCATTTTCATTTTCATTTTCATTTTCATTTCCACTTTCATTTTTCCTTTTCCCTTTCCCCGTTTTTTAAATTTATTTTTATTTTTCCTCCCGTTTTCCCTCCCTTTATTTTCATTTTTATATTTTTATTTTTTCCCTCTTTTTCCCCAATTTTTAATTTTTCATTTTTGCCCTTTCCTTCATTTTTCTATTTTTATTTTTCCCCGTTTTACTTTCATTTATTTTTTTCCCTTTTCCTCTTTTTCAAATTTTAATATTTTAATTTTTTCCCTTTCCCTCTTTTTTTAATTTTCACTTTTTTTCCTTTTTTTAATATTTTAATTTTTTCTCCCTTTTAATTTTCACTTTCATTTTTTCATTGCTTCCGTTTCCCTTTTTTTATTTCTCAATTTTTATTTTTGCCCCTTCCCTCTTTTTATTTTTTTATTTTTATTTTTTATTTCCCCTTCTCTTTTTTAAATATTTTATCCCTTCCCTCTTTTTTTAATACTTTTATTTTTCCCCTTCTCTCTCTTTTTTTTTTATTTTTATATTTTTCCCCTTCCCTCTTTTTCTTTTTTTATTCCCCTTCTTCCTTTCTAAAATATTTTTTCCCCATTTTTATTTTTCTATTTTGACTTTCCCCTCCCTCTTTTTTTATTTTCACTTCTATTTTTATTTTCTTTCCCCTTTTTCCCCATTTTTATTTTTTCCCTTCCCGCTTATTTTATTTTTATATTTTTATTTTTCCCCTTTCCTTCTCTTTTTTTTTATTTTGATTTTTATTTTCTTTTCCCTTTTTTAAAATTTTTACTCTTTTCCCTTCCCTCTTTTTTTCCACTTTTATTTTTATTTTCTTTTCCCTTTTTTTCTATTTTTATTTTCTTTTCCCTTTTTTCTATTTTTATTTTCTTTTCCCTTTTTTTCCTATTTTTTCTTTTCCCTTGTTTTTCTATTTTTATTTTCTTTTCCCTTTTTTCTTATTTTTACTTTTTTTCCCTTCCCTCTTTTTTTTATTTCGACTTTTATTTTTCTTTTCCCTTTTTTCTATTTTTATTTTTTCCCTTTTTTCTTATTTTTACTTTTTTTCCCTTTCCCTCTTTTTTTCCCCTTTTATTTTTTTCTCTTTTTTCCTATTTTTATTTTCCCTTTCCCTTTTTTATTTTTGCTTTTTTCCTTTCCCTCTTTTTTTTATTTTCACTTTTATTTTCTTTTCCTTTTTTTCTATTTTTATTTTCTTTTCCCTTTTTCCTTATTTTTACTTTTTCCCCTTCCCTCTTTTTCTCCCTTTTATTTTCCCTCTTTTTTCCTATTTTCATTTTCCCTTCCCTTTTTTTTAAATTTTTACTTATTTATCCCCCTTTTTTTTTTTATTTTCACTTCATTTTTATTCTCCTTTCCCTTTCTCCCCATTTTTATCTTTTCCCTTCC
>NC_134073.1:357217-397217 GCF_965140245.1 Athene noctua
CTGGGGTAGAAATCTGTGGGGCGGGGTGTGGGGCGGGGTGTGGGGCGGGGTGTGGGGCCGGGGGGAGATGTGGGGCGGGAGAGGTGAGGGGTTGTGGGGGGGCGGGAGGGGGTTTGGGGGGGGTTAGGGGGATTTTTTGGGGGGTTGTTTGGGGTGTGGGGCAGAAATCTGTGGGGCGGGTTGTGGGGCAGGATGTAGGGCAGTGATCTATGGGGCAGGTTGTGGGGCAGGATGTGGGGCAGTGATCTATGGGGCAGGTTGTGGGGCAGGAGGCCACAGGCTCTTGGAAGTGGTTGGGGGCAGTGTTGTCTATGGGGTAGATCTATGGGGCAGGAATCTATGGGGCACAGACTCTACAGGGCTCTGCCCCACAGATCCCAGGTTCTATGAGCCACAAATCTATGGGGCAGAGCTCTATGGGGCAATGAAGTATGGGGCAGTGATCTATGGGGCAGAGCTCTATGGGGCAGCGCTCTCTGGCTCAGCGCTCTATGGGGCAGCGCTCTATGGGGCAGAACTCTATGGGGCAGCGGTCTCTGGGGCAGTGGACTCTAGGGCAGGAATCTCTGGGGCAGCAGTCTATGGGGCGGCATTCTATAGGGCAGTGATCTATGGGGCAACGATGTATGGGGCAGCAATCTCTGGGGCAGAGCTCTATGGGGCAGAGCTCTATGGGGCAGCGATCTATGGGGCAGCGATCTATGGGGCAGCGATCTATGGGGCAGTGATCTATGGGGCAGCGATCTCTGTCTCAGTGCTCTATGGGGCAACGATCTATGGGGCAGAGCTCTATGGGGCAGCGATCTCTGGCTCAGTGATCTATGGGGCAGCGATCTATGGGGCAGAGATCTACGGGGCAGAGCTCTATGGGGCAGCAATCTCTGCCTCAGCGATCTATGGGGCAGCAATCTCTGAGGCAGAACTCTATGGGGCAGCGATCTATGGGGCAGTGATCTCTGGCTCTGCTCTATGGGGCAGCGATCTATGGGGCAGTGATCTCTGGCTCAGCGGTCTATGGGGCAGTGGACTCTAGGGCAGCGATCTCTGGGGCAGAGCTCTATGGGGCAGCGATCTCTGGCTCAGCGATCTATGGGGCAGCGATCTATGGGGCAGAACTCTATGGGGCAGAGCTCTATGGGGCAGCGGTTTCTGGCTCAGCGCTCTCTGGGGCGGCGTTCTCTGGGGCAGCGATGTCTAGGGCGGCGTTCTCTGGGGCAGCGCTCTCTGGGGCGGCGTTCTATGGGGCAGCGATCTATGGGGCGGCTTTTCCTGACCCCCGTCCCCCCCCAGGCTTCACCTCGGCGGCGTACCTGCGGGTGCACGCGGTGAAGGACCACGGGGCTGCGCCCGCCGCCCCACGGCGCCTCCTCTGCCGCCTCTGCGGGGTTCACTGCAAGACCCCGGCGCAGCTCCGCGGCCACCTCCAGACCCACGGCGCCGCCCCACACCTCGCCGCCGCCGCCCCACACGTCGCCTCCGCCGCCGCCGCCGCCGCCGCCGCCGCCGCCCCACACGTCGGGGGCCCCGAGGCTCAGGGGGCTCCGCTGCTGCGTTGACGCCCTTCCCCCCAGCCTCCACCCCGATCTCCTGCCCCACATATCTCTGCCCCACAAGTTGTTCTCCTCGCCCCACGTCTTCTCCCTTCCTCCTCCTCCTCCTCCCCGGCACTCTGCCCCATAACTAAAGGCAAGAGCCCGGCGGTGGGGGGGGGGAAGGGGGGGGGGGGGGGAAGGGGGCGGGGATGGGAGAGGTGGGGGGTGTTCTGCCCCATAGATTGAGTTCTGCCCCATAGATTTGGTGTCCTGCCCCATAGATTGGGGAGTTCTGCCCCACAGATTGAGTTCTGCCCCATAGATCGGGGAGTTCTGCCCCACAGATTGAGTTCTGCCCCACAGATTGGGAAATTCTGCCCCACAGATTACATGTCCTGCCCCATAGATTGGGGAGTTCTGCCCCATAGTTCTGCCCCATAGATTTGGTGTCCTGCCCCACAGATATGGGAGTTCTGCCCCATAGATTTGGTGTCCTGCCCCATAGATTGGGGAGTTCTGCCCCACAGATTGAGTTCTGCCCCACAGATTTGGTGTCCTGCCCCGTAGATACTAGGAGTCCTGCCCCATAGATTGGGGAGTCCTGCCCCATAGATTTAGAATTTTGCCCCATAGAAATTGGTGTCCTGCCCCACAGATTTCATGTCCTGCCCCACAGATTTCGTGTCCTGCCCCATAGAACTGAATCTCTTGCCCCATAGCGCGGGGGCGCCGTGGGGTTGGTGTGGGGCGATGTGTGGGGGAGGGGGTGCGGATATGTGGGGCGGAGCTTAACCCCCCTCCCCTCCCCCCCCCAGGCGAGCCCTGCCCCATGGCGGCCCCCGGGGCCCCTCCCCCCGCCGTGGCCGTTCTGCCCCTGGAGGCGCCGGGGGGCAGCCAGCCCTGGTGAGGGGGAGGCGCCGCCCCGCCCCACACATCTGTGGGGCAGCCCCACGGCGAGACGGAGCCCCACGGCGAGACGGGAGACCCAGGACGGCGACTTCTACCCCACACTTGGGGGGCAGCCCCGTAGGTGTGGGGCAGCCCCGCGGCGAGACGGAGCCTCCCAACGGTTTCTTCTGCCCCACAAGTGTGGGGCAGCCCCATAGATGTGGGGCAGCCCCACGGCAACGAGGAGCCCCACCCATCCACCCTCTCCTGCCCCACACGGGTGGGGCAGCCGCGTAGATGTGGGGCAGCCCCCACGGCAAGACGAAAGACCCGGGACGACGCATTCTGCCCCACACTTGGGGGGCAGCCCCACACCGAGATGGAGCCCCTTGATTTCCCTCTCTGCCCCACACGTGTGGGGCAGCCCCACGGCAAGATGGAGCCTCCTGACGGTTTCTTCTGCCCCACAAGTGTGGGGCAGCCCCACGGCAACGATGAGCCCCACCCCACCCCCCTTCCTGCCCTACACGTGTGGGGCAGCCCCACGGCAAGATGGAGCCCCACAAATTCTCTTCCTGCCCCACACGTGTGGGGCAGCCCCATAGATGTGGGACAGCCCCACAATGAGACGAATCCCCCCGACTTCTGCCCCACACTTGGGGGGCAGCCCCACGGCAACGATGAGTCCCAAATTCCCCTCCCCCTTCCCGCCCTACATGTGTGGGGCAGCCCCATAGATGTGGGGCAGCCCCACACCACAATGGAGCCCCCCTGACAACTTCTCCTGCCCCACACTTGTGGGGCAGCCCCATAGATGTGGGGCAGCCCCCACGGCGAGATGGGAACCCCCTGACTTCTCCTTGTGCCCCACACGTGTGGGGCAGCCCCACAGCGAGACGGAACCTCCCGATGGTTTCTTCTGCCCCACAAGTGTGGGGCAGCCCCATAGATGTGGGGCAGCCCCACGGCGAGACGGGAGACCCAGGACAACGAATTCTGCCCCACACTTGGGGGGCAGCCCCATAGATGTGGGGCAGCCCCACGGCGAGACGGAGCCCCGCGACGTCTCCCTCTGCCCCACAAGTGTGGGGCAGCCCCAGAGCCCTAAAACTGGGGGGGGGGGGGGGGGGGGAAGGGGAGGGGTGTGACGTCATGGCCCCGCCCCCGGGACCCCAAAATGTGGCGTTTTTCCCTTAAAAAAAATCCGTTTTAAAAAAAATTTATAATTTCGTGTCCGTGGGTTTCTTTAACGTTTTCCTGAAAACGGGTTTTTTACCCCAAAATTTGTGGTTTTTCGCCCCAAATTCCGCCTTTTTTTTCCCCAAAATTCCCGTTTCTCCACCCAAACTCTTCAAATTTTTCCCCACAATTTTTTTAATTTTTCCCCCAAAATCGTCTTTTCCCTCCAAAATTCTAATTTTTCCTTTTTTCTCAATTTTTCTTTGCCCAAACCGTCAGTTTTTCCCCCCAAATTCTATTTTTTTAACGCTTGCGGCTTTTTTACCCAAAACTAATTTTTTTTTTAAACCGAAATCGCCCCAATTCTGCCCAAATTACACCCACAATTAAATTCTCCCCAAAATTTTCATTTTTCCCCCAAAAACTTTATTTTTTAAATTATTAATTTTATTAATAATAATTAAAATTTTTCCCCAAAAAATTTAATTTCCCCCCAAAAATTTCATTTTTTCCCTAAAAAACTTTATTTCCCCCAAAAAATATTTCCCACAATAATTTTTTCCCAAAAAATTTCTTTTTCCCCAAAAAGTTTTCATTTTCCCCCAAAATTTCATTTTTTCCCAAAGAACTTTATTTTTTCCCCAAAAATTTTATTTTTCCCCCAAATTTTCATTCTTTACACAAATTTTTTTCCCCAAAAATTTTTCTTCCCAAAAAAGTTTTTTCTTCCCAAAATTTCATTTTTCCCAAAAAAAATTTCATTTTCCCCCCAAATTTTCATTTTTCCCCCCAAAAAAATTTTTTCCCCCAAAATTATTTTCCCCCAAGAAATTTTATTTTTCTCCCAAAAAATTTTTCTTCCCAAATCTTCACTTTTCCCCCCAAAATTTCATTTCCCTAAAAACTTCATTTTTTTTCGCCAAAAAACATTTTTCCCCCAAAATTTCATTTTTCTCCCCAAATTCTCTTTCCACAAAAAAAATTTTTTCCCCCAAAATTTTATTTTTTCCCCAAAAAATTTTATTTTCAAAAAAATTTTATTTTTCCCCAAAAAGATTTTCTTCCCAAAATTTCATTTTTTCCCTCAAAATTTCATTTTCCCCCCAAATTTTCTTTTTTCCACAAAAAAATTTTTCCCCAAAAATTTTATTTTCCCCAAAAATTTTATTTTCCCCAAAAATTTTCTTTTTCCCCCAAAAATTTTATTTTCCCCCAAAATTTTATTTTTCCCCAAAACAAGTTGTTCTTCCCAAATTTTATTTTTCTCCCCAAAATTTCATTTTTTCCCTAAAAAAACCTTTTCCCTCAAAATTTCATTTTCCCCCCCTAATTTTCTTTTTTTCCCCAAAAATTTTATTTTTCCCCCAAAATTTTATTTTTCCCCAAAAATTTTATTTTTCCCCAAAACAAGTTTTTTCTTCCCAAAATTTCATTTTTCCCTCAAAATTTCATTTTCCCCCAAACCCTCATTTCCCCCCAAAAAAACATTTTTTCTCCCAAAATTTTTTTCCCCAAAAACTTCATTTTTCCCCCCAAAATTTTATTTTTCCCCAAAACAAGTTTTTCTTCCCAAATTTTATTTTTCTCCCCAAAATTTCATTTTTTCCCTAAAAAACATTTTTCCCCCAGAATTTCATTTTTCTCCCCGAATCTCTTCTTTCCACAAAAAAAATTTTTTCCCCCAAAATTTTATTTTTCCCCAAAAAATTTTATTTTCCCCAAAAATTTATTTTCCAAAAAAATTTTATTTTTCCCCCCAAAAAATTTTTCTTCCCAAAATTTCATTTTCCCTCAAAATTTCATTTTTCCCCCCAAATTTTCTTTTTTCCACAAAAAAAAAACCTTTTTCCCCAAAAAATTTATTTTTCCCCCCAAAATTTTATTTTTCCCCAAAACAAGTTTTTCTTCCCCAAAACTTCGCTTTTCGCCCCAAATCCCGTTGCCCTGGGCTCCGCCTCCCTGCCCCGCCCGGCGCGGGCGGTGATTGGCCGCGGGCGGGGGGCGGGGTCACTCGGGGATGTCAATCACCAGCTCGTCGTCCCCGTCCAATGGGTCGTCGCCGCTCCCCTCCCCCCCGTCGCTCAGCATCCGCCGCGGGACCGTCGAGGGCACCGGGGGGGGGAGGGGCGGGGGGAGGGGCCCCCCCGGGCCACGCCCCGAGGGGAAGGCAGGGGGGGAGGGGCGGGGGGCAGCTGCGGGGGGAGGGGGGGGGAGGGGACAGAGTCACCCCCGAGGGGCCACGGCGGGACCCACAAGTGACCCCTCCCCCCAACACACACACCAATAACCCCCCCGTGACCCATAAGTGACCCCCAGACCCATAAGTGACCCCCTGACCCACAAGTGAGCCCCGGACCCACAAGTGACCCCCAGACCCACAAGTGAGCCCCGGACCCATAAGTGACCCCCCCTGACCCCAAGTGACCCCCAGACCCACAAGTAACCCCCAGACCCATAAGTGACCCCCCTGACCCCCAAGTGACCCCCAGACCCACAAGTAACCCCCAGACCCACAAGTAACCCCCCAGACCCACAAGTGACCCCCCTGACCCACAAGTGACGCCTGTGACCCCCAAGTGACCCCCAGACCCATAAGTGACCCCCTGGACCCACAAGTGAGCCCCGGACCCATAAGTGACCCCCCCGAGACCCATAAGTGACCCCCCGAGACCCACAAGTGACCCCCAAGTGACCCCCAGACCCATAAGTGAGCCCCGGACCCACAAGTGACCCCCAGACCCACAAGTGACCCCTGTGACCCCCAAGTGCCCAATTGACCCCCAAGTGCCCCGTGTGACCCCCAAGTGCCCCCCCCATGATTCCCAAGTGCCCCCCCCGTGACCCCCACGTGCCCCATTGACCCCCAAGTGCCCCCCAAGTGCCCCGCCCTCACCTGGAGCCTGCGGGAGCCTTTGGGGCGGCGGGCGGGGCCGGGGCGGGGCCGGGGCGGGGCCTCGGGGGCCAAATATTCGGCGGGAAAAGGGCTGTAGGGGGGGGAGGGCAACTGGGGGAGGGGCGGGGTCACCCCTCCCCCCCACCCGCGGGGGGGCGGGCCGGGGCGGGGGCGGGGCCGGCGGCTGTCACTCACCAGGAAGGGGGCGGGGCCGGAGGGAGCGGGGAGGGGGAAGCCGGGGGGGGGAGGGGAGGGGCTGCGGCGCCTGTGGGGGAGGGGAGAGAGCGTGGGGGCGGGGCCAGCGCGGCCGCCGCCATCTTGGGCGGGGCGGCGGCCATCTTGAGAGCTGGCGGCGGCCATTTTGAACCCTGCCGGCGGCCATCTTGAGGCCTCAGCCGGCGGCCATCTTGAGGCGCCGACCAGCTCGCCCCGTGGCGGCCATCTTGAGCGCCGATGGCGGCCATCTTGAGGCTCCCCGTGGCGGCCATCTTGAGGCCCCATTTGTCCCTCACGGCGGCCATCTTGAGGCCCAACCAGCTCTCCCAGTGGCGGCCATTTTGAGCGCTGGCGGCAGCCATATTGAGGCCCGCACTAGCTCCTCGTGGCGGCCATCTTGAGGTCCCAGCTGGCGGCCATCTTGAGGCCCCGACCAGCTTTCCCAGTGGCGGCCATCTTGAGCACCAGCGACGGCCATCTTGAGGCCCGCACTGGCTCCTCGCGGCGGCCATTTTGAGTGCTGGTGGCGGCCATCTTGAGGCTCCCCGTGGCGGCCATCTTGAGGCCCGTTTTATCCCTCATGGCAGCCATCTTGAGGCCCAACCAGCTCTCCCAGTGGCAGCCATTTTGAGCGCTGGCGGCGGCCATCTTGAGGCCCCAGCTGGCGGCCATGTTGAGGCCCAACCAGCTCTCCCAGCGGCGGCCATCTTGAGCACTAGCAGCGACCAGTTTGAGTGCTGGCGGCGGCCATCTTGAGGCCTCACCTGCTCCCCGTGGCAGCCATTTTGACTGTGGGTGGCGGCCATCTTAAGGCCCGCCCCCTGGCTCCCAGTAGCGGCCATTTTACAACCCGCCCAGCCGCCCTATCAAGGCCCTCCCGCCTCCCCACCGGCGGCCATCTTGAGTCAGGGCGACACCCACCCTTAGCGCCGCTCCCCCCCACCCTCATCCCCAGCGCCGGCGGCCATCTTAACTCCTCCCCACCCCCTCACCTCTTAGCAGGAGGCGGGTCCGTCCCCTTTGTCCCCTCCCCCTCGCTGTTGTCGGACGAGGCGGTGGCTTCGGAATCTGGAAAGGTGGGGGCGGGGCGAGAGGTGAGCCACGCCCTCCCCGTATCCGGGTGTCCCCACCCGCCCCCCCGCCGCGTCCGTCCGTCCCCTCGTTACCCGACGAATCGTCGTCGACGTTTTCGTACTGGAGCAACCGGTCCAGGAGGAAACTGAGGAAGGGGGGGAGGAGCTTCATTTAGGCTCCGCCCCCCTGCCGGATTTTGGCGGGAATCCGGAGGGTTTCGGTACCTTTTGTCGCGGGAAACTTTCAGGAGTTTGCGCTGGGCCCGGCGAAGCTCCTCCTGGAAACATTCCTGCTCCTGGGGGGGGGGGCGGGGAAGAGAGAGGCCACGCCCACCGCGCAGAGCATTGTGGGTAAGGCGGGAGAAAGAGGCATTTGGGGGGGGGGTAAAGACACGCCCTCGCAAGCCCCTCCCCTGTGGTTCGTTGTGGGAAAAGAGCCCTCAGACCCGCCCCCCCCCCCCTCAAATCGCCTCCCCCGAGGGGAATTGTGGGTAAAATCCCCCCCAGGCCCCCGCCCCTCTGCAATGGGTTGTGGGTAAAGATCTTTCAAGCTCCTCCCCCGCGGTGCACTGTGGGTAAAGACCCCTCACACCCCCCCCAATCCTCTCTCCCGCGGTGCATTATGGGTAAAAAAAAGCTCAAACCCCCTCTCCCTGCAAAGCATTGTGGGAAAGACCCCCCCCAGGCCCCTCCCCCGCAGTGTATTATGGGTAAACACCCCCCCAACCCCTCCCTCCCACAAAGCATTGTGGGTAAAGACCCCCAAGCTCCTCCCCCGCGGTGCATCGTGGGTAAAAAAAAACACTCCAGGCCCCTCCCCACCCCCCCTTTGCAATGCATTGTGGGTAAAGACCCCTCAGACCCCCCCCCAACCCCTCCCCCGCGGTGAATTATGGGTAGAAGAAACCCCTCAGACCCCTCCCCCTGCAAAGCATTGTGGGAAAAGCCCCCCCCAGGCCCCTCCCCCGCGGCGAATTATGGGAAAAGACCCCTCAGACCCCTCCCCGCGGTGCATTGTGGGTAAAAAAACACTCCAGGCCCCTCCCCCGCGGTGAATTATGGGTAAAAAACAGCCCAGACCCCCCTCCCCGCGGTGCATCGTGGGTAAAAAGTAGCCCTCAGGCCCCTCCCCTACGGCGAATTATGGGAAAAGACCCCTCAGACCCCTCCCCGCGGTGCATTGTGGGTAAAAAAGACACCCCAGGCCCCACCCCCGCGACGCATTATGGGTAAACACCCCCCCCCGACCCCCCAATCCCCTCCCCCGCGGTGCATTATGGGAAAAGACCCCTCAGACCCCTCCCCCTGCAAAGCATTGTGGGAAAAGACCCCCCCCCAGGCCCCCAAACCCCTCCCCCGTGGTGAATTATGGGAAAAGACCCCCCTCAGGCCCCTCCCCCGCGGTGCATTATGGGTAAACCCCCCCCCGACCCCCCACAATCTCCTCCCCCGCGGTGCATTATGGGTACAAAACCCCCCCTCAGCCGCCCCCCCCATCCCCTCCCCCGCGGTGCATTGCGGGTAAAGCTTCCCCCTCAGCCCCTCCCAGGCGTGGCCCCGCCCTCCGCCGCGCCGTGGCCCCGCCCCTCACGTAGAGCAGCAGCTTGAGGCGCCGTTTCAGGGCCCGGTAGCGCCGTTTGTAGGCGCCGCCCTCGGGCTCGGCGCGCCGTTCATCACCCGCCCGGCGATCCCGGCAGCCCCCGCGGCACGCTGGCCACGCCCCCCCGACCCCTAAACACCGCTCCCCATTGGCTCCCGCCTCATCATTATCCCGCCCCCTTTCCCTTTAAGGCAGCGCCGCCTTCCGATTGGCTCAACACCCGCGTCCCGCCCTCCGCCGGCCCCTTGGCGCTTTTCTCATTGGTTGGCCGTGCCGGAAGTCCCGCCCCCCTGACCCCGCCTCTTCCCGTTTTCCCGCCTTTTTTTTTTTTTTAAACCCGGAAGCGGCCGCCATGGCGGCGCGGGGCGAGCGGAGCGGCGGGAGGTACCGCGGGGGATTGTGGGATGCTGGAGGACCCCGGGAGCGGCCGCGGGGGATTGTGGGATGTTGGAGGGGCCCGCTGCTTGGCCGGGGGGGGGAATTGTGGGATGTTGGAGGATCCCGGGATAGGGAGCGCGGGGGGATTGTGGGATCGGGGAGGACCCCGGAGGGTCCGCGGGGGATTGTGGGATCGTGGCGGGGCCCCGGGACGGGCCGCGGGGGATTGTGGGATGTTGGAGGACCCCGGCGGGCGGGATTATGGGATGTTGGAGGACCCCGGGGGATTGTGGGATGTTGGAGGACCCCGGGATAGGGAGCGCGGGGGATTGTGGGATCGTGGCGGGGCCCTGGGACGGGCCGCTGGGGATTGTGGGATGTTGGAGGACCCTGTGGTTGGGATTATGGGATGCTGGAGGACCCCGGCAGGGGCCGCGGGGGATTGTGGGACGCTGGATGACCCCGGGGATATGGGGGGGGGGTGTCGCGGGGGATTATGGGATCGTGACCCCGCCCCTTTCCGCAGGGCGCCGGGAGGAGGGGGCGGAGCCACGTCACAAGGGGCAGAGCCGGGTGTGGGCGTGGCCTCGCATCGCCCCGCCCCCCAGCTGCCCCGCCCCCCGCTGGAAATGGGGCGAAAAAGGGGGAAATGGGGAGTGAGGGGGAGGAGCAACCGGCCCCCAGAAATGGGGGGAAAAAGGGCAAAACCAGGAGCGAGAGGGAGGAGAAAAACTTCACAAAAAATGGGGTGAAAAAGGGCAAAATGGAGAGTGAGGAAGAGGAGGAGGAGGAGGAAGAGTCACCCCGGAAAAATGAGGGAAAAAAGGGTAAAAACAGGAGTGAAAGCGAGGGAAAAAAAATGATAAAAAATGGGGTGAAAAGGGGCAAAATGGAGAGCGAGGAGGAAGAGGAGGAGGAGGAAGAGCCGCCGCTAAAATTTGGGGGTGAAAAAGGGCAAAATGGAGAGTGAGGAAGAGGAGGAGGAGGAGGAGGAGTCACCCCGGAAAAATGGGGGGAAAAAGGGTAAAATGAGGTGGAAAAGGGTAAAAACAGGGCTGAAAGGGAGGAAAAAAAAATGATAAAAAATGGGGTGAAAAGGGGCAAAATGGAGAGCGAGGAGGAAGAGGAGGAGGAGGAGGAAGAGCTGACACTAAAAATTGGGGTGAAAAAGGGTAAAATGGAGAGTGAGGAAGAGGAGGAAGAGTCACCCCGGAAAAATGAGGGAAAAAAGGGTAAAAACAGGAGTGAAAGCGAGGGAAAAAAAGTGATAAAAAATGGGGTGAAAAGGGGCAAAATGGAGAGCGAGGAGGAAGAGGAGGAGGAGGAAGAGCTGACACTAAAAATTGGGGTGAAAAAGGGTAAAATGGAGAGTGAGGAAGAGGAGGAAGAGTCACCCCGGAAAAATGAGGGAAAAAAGGGTAAAAACAGGAGTGAAAGCGAGGGAAAAAAAATGATAAAAATGGGGTGAAAAGGGGCAAAATGGAGAGTGAGGAGGAAGAGGAGGAGGAGGAGGAGCCGCCGCTAAAATTTGGGTGAAAAAGGGTAAAATGGAGAGTGAGGAGGAAGAGGAGGAAGAGCTGCCCAGGAAAAATGGGGTGAAAAGGGGGAAAAAAAGTGAAAATGAGAAAAAAACGGTGAAAAATGGGGTGAAAACGGTGAAAATGGAGAGTGAGGAGGAGGAGGAGGAGGAAGAGCGCCCGCTGTTAAAAAAAGACATTAAAAAAAACCCAGAAAAGGGGAAAAATGAGTCGTCGGATGAAGACGACCTGCCGCTGCGAAAATGGGTGGAAAAAGGGCAAAAACGGGTCGAGGAGGAGGAGGAGGAGGGGGAGGAAGGGCGAGGCCGAAGGGCAGCGGGGGGGGAGGAAGAGGAGCCGCCGCGACGCGCCCCGCGAGGTAACGGGGAAGGCGGGAAATTTGGGGGGAAATGGGGAAATTTTGGGGAAATTTGGGGGAATATCGGGAAATTTTGGGGAAATTGGGAAATTGGGAAATTTTGGGGAAATTTGGGGGGAAATTTGGGAAATTTTTTGGGAAAACTTGGAAATTTTGGGGGAAATTGGGAAATTTTGGGGGAAAGTGGGAAATTTTGGGGGAAATTTGGGAAATTTTGGGGGAAATTTGGGAAATTTTGGGGGAAAGTGGGAAATTTTGGGGGAAATTTGGGAAATTTGGGGGAAATTTGGGAAATTTTGGGGAAATTTGGGAAATTTGGAAATTTTGGGGAAATTGGGAAATTTTGGGGAAATTTGGGAAATTTGGGGGGAAATTTGGGAAATTTTTTGGGAAAACTTGGAAATTTTGGGGGGAAATTGGGAAATTTTGGGGGAAATTTGGGAAATTTGGGGGAAATTTGGGAAATTTTGGGGGAAATTTGGGAAATTTTGGGGGAAAATCGGGAATTTTTGGGGAAAATTTTGGAAATTTGGGGGAAATTTGGAAATTTTGGGGGAAATTTGGGAAATTTTGGGGGAAATTTGGGGAAATTTGGGGGAAATTTGGAAATTTGGGGGAAATTTGGGAAATTTGGGGAAAATTGGGAAGTTTGAGGGGTTTAGGGGGAAATCGGGAAATTTGGGGGTTTAGAGGGAAAATTTTGTGGGAAAGTGGGAAATTTGGGAGGGAAAATTGGCAAATTTAGGGGGGAATTGGGAAATTTGGGGGGTTTAGGGGGGAATTTGGGGGAAAACTGGGAAATTTTGGGGGTTTAGGGCAGGTTAGAGGGAAATTGGGAAATTTGGGGGGGTCTAGAGGGGTTTGGGGGGGCTGGGAGAGTTTTGGGGCACTGGGGGGGGGGTTAGAGAGGATCTGGGGGGGATTTGGGGTCCCCCTGGGGGGATTTGGGGAGATTTAGGGGGGATTTGGGGCTTTTTGGGGGGGATTTGGGGGGATTTGGGGTCCTGGGGGGGATTTGGGGGGGATTTGGGGTCCTGGGGGGGATTTGGGGTCCCCGGGGGGATTTGGGGAGATTTGGGGCTTTTTGGGGGGGGATTTGGGGTCCCCCGGGGGGATTTGGGGTCCGGGGGGGGATTTGGGCCTTTTTGGGGGGATTTGCGGTCCTGGGGGGATTTGGGGAGATTTGGGGCTTTTGGGGGGGATTTGGGGTCCCCGGGGGTATTTGGGGGGGATTTGGGGTCCCCGGGGGGATTTGGGGGATTTGGGGTCCCTGGGGGGGATTTTGGGGCTTTTTGGGGGGATTTGGGGTCCCTGGGGAGATTTGGGGGATTTGGGGGGATTTGGGGGGTATTTGGGGCTTTTTGGGGGGTATTTGGGGTCCCTGGGGAGATTTGGGTTATTTGGGGGGTATTTGGGGCTTTTTTGGGGGGGGATTTGGGGTCCCCAGGGGGGGATTTGGGGGTGCCGGTGCCCCCCCCGACCCTCGGCCCCCCTTCCCCTGCAGGTTTCGGGGCGCGGGGGGGACCCCCCGGCCCTGCGTCGCCTCAAGCGGTACCTGCGCCTCTGCGGGGTTCGCCCCAACTACAAGAAACTTTTGGGGGGCTGCGGGGGCCTGCGGGAAAAACTGGGGGTGCTGCGGGGGGAGCTGCAGGCCCTCGGCCTCACCGGTAACCGGGGGGGGGCCGGAATTTGGGGAAAAAAGGGGGGATTTGGGGTGCGAGAGGGGGCCGGGGGGGATTTGGGGGGGAAAAGGGGAGAATTTGGGGTGCAGGGGGGGATTTGGGGGAAAAAAAGGGGATTTGGGGTGCGAGAGGGAACCGGGGGGGATATGGGGGGGCCCGGGGGGGGAATTTGGGGTGCGGGGGGGGAAATTTGGGGGAAAAAAAGGGGATTTGGGGTGCGAGAGGGGACCGGGGGGGGATTTGGGGGGGAAAAGGGGAGAATTTGGGGTGCAGGGGGGGATTTGGGGGAAAAAAAGGGGATTTGGGGTGTGAGAGGGAACCGGGGGGGGATTTGGGGGGCCCGGGGGGGAATTTGGGGGAAAAAAAAGGGGATTTGGGGTGTGAGAGGGGGCTGGGGGGGGATTTGGGGGGGAAAAGGGGAGAATTGGGGCGCAGGGGGGGGATTTGGGGGGAAAAAAAGGGGATTTGGGGTGCGAGAGGGGGCCGGGGGGGATTTGGGGGGGGAAAAGGGAGGAATTTGGGGTGCAGGGGGGGATTTGGGGGAAAAAAAGGGGATTTGGGTGCGAGAGGGGGCCGGGGGGATTTGGGGGGGCCCGGGGGGAATTTGGGGGAAAAAAGGGGATTTGGGGTGTGAGAGGGGGCCGGGGGGGATTTGGGGGGGAAAAGGGGAGAATTTGGGGTGCAGGGGGGGATTTGGGGGAAAAAAAGGGGATTTGGGGTGCAAGAGGGGGCTGGGGGGGGATTTGGGGGAAAAAAAGGGGATTTGGGGTGCAGGGGGGGATTTGGGGGAAAAAAAGGGGATTTGGGGTGTGAGAGGGGGCCGGGGGGGGATTTGGGGGGGAAAAGGGGAGAATTTGGGGTGCAGGGGGGATTTGGGGGAAAAAAAGGGGATTTGGGGTGCGAGAGGGGGCCGGGGGGGGATTTGGGGGGGGCCAAGGGGAGAATTTGGGGTGCGGGGGGGGATTTGGGGGAAAAAAAGGGGATTTGGGGTGCGAGAGGGGGCCGGGGGGGATTTGGGGGGAAAAAAGGGATTTTGGGTTTTGGGGGGGGAAAAAAAAGGGGTGGGGGGGCTGGGGGGGTTAATTGGGAGGTTTAATTAGTTGGGGGGGGTAATTAGTTGGGGAGGCTGGGGGGGGGAAATTAATTTGGGGGGTTAATTAGTTTGGAGGGTTAATTTGGGGGCTGATGAATTTGGGGGTTAATTTGGAGGGGTTAATTAGCTTGGGGGGGTTAATTAGCATTAATTTGGGGGTTAATTAGCTTGGGGGGGTTAATTAGCATTAATTTGGGGGTTAATTAGTTTGGGGGGGGCAGTAAATTTGCGGGGTAAATTTGCAGGGCTGATTAACTCGCGGGTTAATTTGGGAAGTTAATTAACAACGTCAGAAGTTAATTTGGAGGGTTAATAAATTTGGGGGTTAATTTGGGGGTTAATTAATTAATTTAGGGGTTAATTAGTTTGTGGGGGCTCAATATATTTGAAGAATAAATTTGCGGGGGCTGATTAATTTGGGCGGTTAATTAACGACTTTGGGGATTAATTTGGGAGGTTAATAAATTTAGGGGTTAATTTGGGGGTTAATTAGTTAATTTGCGGTTTAATTAATAAATTCCTGGGTTAATTTGGGCCGGTTAATTAGTTTGTTCAGGGCTCAATAAGTTTGGAGGATAAACTTGCGGGGGCTGATTAATTTGGGGGTTAATTAACGACTTTGGGGATCAATTTCGGGGGTTAATCAATGTGTGGGTTAATTAGTTAATTTGTGGGTTAATTTGTGGGTTGTTTAATTAATTTGTGGACTAATTTAGGCCGGTTAATTAGTTTGCGGGAGCTCAATATATTTGAAGAATAAGTTTGAGGGGGCTGATTAATTTGGGGGTTAATTTGGGCGGTTCATTAACGACTTTGGGGATTAATTTGGGAGGTTAATAAATTTAGGGGTTAATTTGGGGGTTAATTAGTTAATTTGGGAGTTAATTAATTTGGGGGCTAATTTGGGCTGGTTAATTAGTTTGTGCTGGGCTCAATAAGTTTGGAGGATAAACTTGCGGGGGCTGATTAATTTGGGGGTTAATTAACGACTTCGGGGATCAATTTCAGGGGTTAATCAATGTGTGGGTTAATTAGTTAATTTGTGGGTTAATTTGGGGGTTGTTTAATTAATTTGTGGACTAATTTAGGCCGGTTAATTAGTTTGCGGGAGCTCATATATTTGAAGAATAAGTTTGAGGGGGCTGATTAATTTGGGGGTTAATTTGGGCGGTTCATTAACGACTTTGGGGATTAATTTGGGAGGTTAATAAATTTAGGGGTTAATTTGGGGGTTAATTAGTTAATTTGGGAGTTAATTAATTAATTTGGGGGCTAATTTGGGCTGGTTAATTAGTTTGTGCAAGGCTCAATAACTTTGGAGGATAAACTTGCGGGGGCTGATTAATTTGGGGGTTAATTAACAACTTCGGGGATCAATTTCGGGGGTTAAATCAATGTGTGGGTTAATTTGGGGGTTGTTTAATTAATTTGTGGACTAATTTAGGCCGGTTAATTAGTTTGCGGGGAGCTCAACGATGGGAGGATAAATTTCCCGCGGCTTCACTAATTCACGGGGTGATTCGGGCCGTTAATTAACGCCTCCCGGGGAGGGGGGCGGGGTTACCCTAGTGGCTAATTAACCCATCTGGGTGCTGATTAATTAATCTAGAGGTTAATTAAGGTGTGTGTCCCCCCCCCAGGCCCCCCCTCCCTGGCGCGTTGCCGCCGCCTGAGGCGTCGCCGGGAAGAAGCGGCCGAGCTGGCGGCGCTCGACGTCGCCAACATCCTCCCCAGCGCCGGTAACTCCCCAAAAAACCCTTAAAACGCCCCAAAAAAACCCCCCCGCGACCCCCCCCTCAAACTCCTCTCCCTCAGGTCGTTCCCGCAGACGCAACGCCTGGAGCCCCCCCAAAAAAAACGGGGCGTCCCCCCCGCCTCCCCGCCCCGTCGACTGGTCGCACCTTCGCGGCGTCATCAGCTCCGACGGCGAGAGCGACTGAAAAAAAATTTAAAAAAAAAATAAAAATATCGAAAAATCTTCGTTTCTCGCCCCACAAAAAAAAAAAACAACAACAAAAAGACGCTTTTTTTTAAAAAAAAAATTAATTTTTTTTGATTTTTTTTTTTTTTAATACTTGCGTTGACGAAGAAAAAAACCGGGGGGACGTTTTGGGGCTGGGGGTTCGTCTCCTTCCAGTTGGAACAGATCCCTCCCGGTTCGTAAAATTTGTTCTTCCAATTTTTTGTGGCGTTTCATGTCGGATAAAACTTTGTCCAGACGCGCTTCCCGCTTCTGCCCGCGCGCCGGGGGCCCTGGGGGGGCGAAATTGAAATAAATTTGCCTCAAAACGATCGGTTTTTTGGGTGTTTTGTTTTTTTTTTTTTAACGCGGGATAAAACGCTAAATTTTTTTAAATTTTTTTATTTTTTTTTTACCTGGGGTGCGGCGGCGGTCGATGAGGGAACTTTTGGGCGGGACGGGCTCGTCGTCGAAATCGAACTCGGTGGGGACGGGCGGCCTGAGGGGGGAGTAAAGAAAAAAGAAAAAAAAAAGGGTTTTTTGGTGGAAAATGGGGTGTTTGGGGGGAAAATGGGGGTTTGGGGGAAAAATTGGGGGGTTTTGGGGGGAAAAATTCATTTTTTTAGGGGGAAATGGGGGTTTTTAGGGGAAAATTTGGGGATTGGGGGAAAAAAAATCAGTTTTTTAGGGGGAAATGGGGGTTTTTAGGGGAAAATGGGGCGTTTGGGGGAAAATTTGGGGGTTTGGGGGAAAATTGGGGGGTTTGGGGAAAAATTGGGGGGTTTGGGGGGGAAAAAATTCAGGTTTTTAGGGGGAAATGGGGGTTTTTAGGGGAAAATGGGGGTTTTTAGGGGAAAATGGGGGTTTTTAGGGGAAAAAAAATCAGTTTTTTAGGGGGAAATGGGGGTTTTTAGGGGAAAATGGGGCGTTTGGGGGAAAAATTGGGGGGGTTGGGGAAAAACGGGGTTTGGGGGAAAAATTGGGGGTTTGGGGAAAAATGGGTTTTTTTGGGGGGAAAAAATTCAGTTTTCTAGGGGGAAATGGGGGTTTTTAGGGGAAAATGGGGCGTTTGGGGGAAAAATTGGGGGTTTGGGGGAAAATTGGGGGTTTGGGGGAAAATTGGGGGTTTGGGGGAAAATTGGGGGTTTGGGGGGGAAAAAATTCAGGTTTTTAGGGGGAAATGGGGGTTTTTAGGGGAAAATGGGGCGTTTGGGGGAAAAATTGGGGGTTTGGGGAAAAATTGGGGGTTTGGGGGGAAAAAAATTCAGTTTTTTAGGGGGAAATGGGGGTTTTTAGGGGAAAATGGGGCGTTTGGGGGAAAAATTGGGGGTTTGGGGAAAAATTGGGGGTTTGGGGGGAAAAAAATTCAGTTTTTTAGGGGGAAATGGGGGTTTTTAGGGGAAAATGGGGCGTTTGGGGGAAAAATTGGGGGGGTTGGGGAAAAACGGGGTTTGGGGAAAAATTGGGGGGTTTGGGGGAAAAATTGGGGGGTTTGGGGGAAAAATTGGGGGGTTTGGGGAGGGTTTTTGGGGAAAAAATAGGGCTTGGGGTGGGTTGCCGTGGGGAAGTAAAGTGTTAACGGGGGGGTTTGTGGGGAGAAAGGGAAGGGGAAATGGGTTTTCCCTTAAAAAAATTTTAAAAAATGTGTTTTTCCCTCAAAAAACCCAATATTAAGCCGGTTTTCCTCAAAAAAATTAATGTTAAACCGTTTTTTCCCCTCAAAAAATTTTGATTTTAGGGCATTTTTTCCCCCTCGGAAAAAGGAATCTGAAGCCGTTTTTCCCTCAAGAAAAATTATCTTGGGCCAATTTTCCTTCAAAAAACCCCAAACTTGAGCTATTTTTCCTCAAAAAAATGAATCTTCAGCATTTTTTCCCTCAAAAAAATTAATCTTGGGCCATTTTTCCCTCAGAAAAAAAAAATTAAGCCGATTTTCCTGAAAAAAAAACCAGATTTTGAGCCATTTTCCCCTCAAAAAAACTCAATGTTCAGCAGTTTTTCCTCACAAAATTGAATCTGAAGCTGGTTTTCCCTCAAAAAAAAACAATTTTAGGCCATTTTTTCCCCTCAAAATACCAATTTTAGGCCATTTTTCCCTCAAGAAACCCCGATATTAAGCTTTTTTTTCCTTCAAAAACCCAAATCTTCAGTCGTATTTTCCTCAAAACACGAATTTTAAGCCAATTTTCTCCCAGAAAACCCAACTCTTAGTTTTTCCTTCAAAAAAATGTATCTTAAGCCGTATTTCCCTCAAAAAAATGGTATTAGGCCATTTTTCCCTCAAAAACCCCGATCTTGGGCCAGTTTTCCCTCAGAAAATGGCATTTTGAGTCACTTTTCCCTCAGAAAATGGAACTTTAAGTCATTTTTCCCTCAAAACCCCCAATTTCAGGCCATTTTTCCCTCAGAAAATGGAACTTTAAGTCACTTTTCCCTCAAAAAACCTCAATCAGGCCATTTTTCCCTCAGAAAATCAAATTTTAAGTCATTTTTCCCTCAAAAAACCTCAATCTTAGGCCATTTTTGCCCCAGAAAATGGAATTTTAAGTCATTTTTCCCTCAAAAAACTCAATCTTGGGCCATTTTTCCCTCAGAAAATGGAAGTTTAGGCCATTTTTCCCTCAAAACCCCCAATTTCGGGCCATTTTTCCCTCAGAAAATGGAATTTTAAGTCACTTTTCCCTCAAAAAACCTCAATCAGGCCATTTTTCCCTCAGAAAATCAAATTTTAAGTCATTTTTCCCTCAAAACCCCCAATTTCAGGCCATTTTTCCCTCAGAAAATTGAACTTTGTCACTTTTCCGTCAAAAAAACTCAATCTTAGGCCATTTTTCCCTCAGAAAATGGAATTTTAAGCCATTTTTCCCTCAGAACCCCCAATTTCAGGCCATTTTTCCCTCAGAAAATGGAACTTTAAGTAAATTTTCCCTCAAAAAACCTCAATCTTAGGCCATTTTTCCCTCAGAAAATCAAATTTTAAGTCATTTTCCCCTCAAAAAAACTCAATCTTAGGCTGTTTTTCCCTCAGAAAATGGAATTTTAAGCCATTTTTCCCTCAGAACCCCCAATTTCAGGCCATTTTTCCCTCAGAAAATGGAATTTTAAGTAAATTTTCCCTCAAAAAACCTCAATCAGGCCATTTTTCCCTCAGAAAATCAA
This sequence comes from Athene noctua, assembly GCF_965140245.1. Classification (NCBI taxonomy): domain Eukaryota; kingdom Metazoa; phylum Chordata; class Aves; order Strigiformes; family Strigidae; genus Athene; species Athene noctua. The sequence goes on from NC_134073.1 coordinate 376,767, forward strand.
ATTTTAAGTCATTTTTCCCTCAAAACCCCCAATTTCAGGCCGTTTTTCCCTCAGAAAATGGAACTTTAAATTTTCCCTCAAAAAACCTCAATCTTAGGCCATTTTTCCCTCAGAAAATCAAATTTTAAGTCATTTTTCCCTCAAAAAACTCAATCTTAGGCCATTTTTCCCTCAGAAAATGGAATTTTAGGCCATTTTTCCCTCAAAACCCCCAATTTCAGGCCATTTTTCCCTCAGAAAATCAAATTTTAAGTCACTTTTCCCTCAAAAAAACTCAATCTTAGGCCGTTTTTCCCTCAGAAAATGGAATTTTAGGCCATTTTTCCCTCAAAACCCCCAATTTCGGGCCATTTTTCCCTCAGAAAATCAAATTTTAAGTCATTTTTCCCTCAAAAAAACTCAATCTTAGGCCATTTTTCCCTCAGAAAATGGAATTTTAAGTCATTTTTCCCTCAAAAAACTCAATCTTAGGCCATTTTTCCCTCAGAAAATGGAATTTTAGGCCATTTTTCCCTCAAAACCCCCAATTTCAGGCCATTTTTCCCTCAGAAAATCAAATTTTAAGTCATTTTCCCCTAAAAAAAACTCAATCTTAGGCTGTTTTTCCCTCAGAAAATGGAATTTTAAGTAAATTTTCCCTCAAAAAACCTCAATCAGGCCATTTTTCCCTCAGAAAATCAAATTTTAAGTCATTTTTCCCTCAAAACCCCCAATTTCAGGCCGTTTTTCCCTCAGAAAATGGAACTTTAAATTTTCCCTCAAAAAACCTCAATCTTAGGCCATTTTTCCCTCAGAAAATGGAATTTTAAGTCATTTTTCCCTCAAAAAACTCAATCTTAGGCCATTTTTCCCTCAGAAAATGGAATTTTAGGCCATTTTTCCCTCAAAACCCCCAATTTCAGGCCATTTTTCCCTCAGAAAATCAAATTTTAAGTCACTTTTCCCTCAAAAACCTCAATCTTAGGCCATTTTTCCCTCAGAAAATCAAATTTTAAGTCATTTTTCCCTCAAAAAACTCAATCTTAGGCCATTTTTCACTCAGAAAATGGAATTTTAGGCCATTTTTCCCTCAAAACCCCCAATTTCAGGCCATTTTTCCCTCAGAAAATCAAATTTTAAGTCACTTTTCCCTCAAAAACCTCAATCTTAGGCCATTTTTCCCTCAGAAAATCAAATTTTAAGTCATTTTTCCCTCAAAAAACTCAATCTTAGGCCATTTTTCCCTCAGAAAATGGAATTTTAGGCCATTTTTCCCTCAAAACCCCCAATTTCAGGCCATTTTTCCCTCAGAAAATCAAATTTTAAGTCACTTTTCCCTCAAAAACCTCAATCTTAGGCCATTTTTCCCTCCCAAAATGGAATTTCAGGCCATTTTCCCCCAGAAGCCCCAATTCCAGCCGGTTTCTCCCTCCCCAAACGGAACCCCGCCCCCTTTCCCTCCCGCCATGGCGGCCCCCGTGCCCCCCGGCCTCACTTCTCCTCCTCCTCGCCGGCGCTGTCGGGGCCGTTGGGCGCCCGCGGCTCCTCCTCGCTGTCGGGCTCCGGGGTCGGGGCCCGGCGGGGCCGCGGGAGGCGGCGCAGGGGGAGGCTCCGTCCCCCCGCCAGCTCCTCGTAGAGGCGTCGGATGTCGGCGGGCGGCGGCAGCCACCCCCCGGGGGGTTCGCCCTCCTCGTCGCTGCAGGGGACCCCCCACCCTTCCTCCTCATCCTCCTCCTCCTCCTCCTCCTCGTCCCGCGCCGCCGCTTTGGCTTCGGCTTCGTCCTCCTCCTCCTCTTCCTCCGGCGCCGTCATGGCCGCCGGCGGGGCGTCGGGCGGCGGCTCCGCGGCGTCGGCCACGACCAGGGACTGGAGCCCCGACGTCACCTCGGTGGCGGCTTCGCTCGACGCCTCCATGGCTGCCCCGGGGGCGGCGGGGGGGGGAAAGTTTCAAAATAATTTAAATGAATTGGAATTAAGTCAAAAGTGAGGCCGGTGGGGAGAGGAGGTGGGGAAAACCGGCAAAAAAAAAAAAAAGAAAAGAAAAAAAATGGAATTTTTGGAGGTAAAAGTGAGGCCGGTGGGGAGAGGAGGTGGGAAAAACAGGAAAAAAATTTAAAATAAGGAAAAAAACGGAATTTTTGGAGGTAAAAGTGAGGCCGGTGGGGAGAGGAGGTGGGAAAAGCAGGAAAAAATTTAAAATAAGGAAAAAAACGGAATTTTTGGAGGTAAAAGTGAGGCCGGTGGGGAGAGGAGGTGGGAAAAGCAGGAAAAAATTTAAAATAAGGAAAAAAACGGAATTTTTGGAGGTAAAAGTGAGGCCGGTGGGGAGAGGAGGTGGGAAAAGCAGGAAAAAATTTAAAATAAGGAAAAAACCGGAATTTTTGGAGGTAAAAGTGAGGCCGGTGGGGAGAGGAGGTGGGAAAAACAGGAAAAAAATTTAAAATAAGGAAAAAAACGGAATTGTTGGAGGTAAAAGTGAGGCCGGTGCGGAGAGGAGGTGGGAAAAGCAGGAAAAAATTTAAAATAAGGAAAAAACCGGAATTTTTGGAGGTAAAAGTGAGGCCGGTGGGGAGAGGAGGTGGGAAAAGCAGGAAAAAATTTAAAATAAGGAAAAAAACGGAATTTTTGGAGGTAAAAGTGAGGCCGGTGCGGAGAGGAGGTGGGAAAAGCAGGAAAAAATTTAAAATAAGGAAAAAAACGGAATTTTTGGAGGTAAAAGTGAGGCCGGTGGGGAAAACAGGCAAAAAAATTAAAAATAATGAAAAAAAATGGAATTTTTGGAGGTAAAAGTGAGGCCGGTGGGGAGAGGAGGTGGGAAAAACAGGAAAAAAATAAAATAATGTAAAAAAATGGAATTGTTTGAGGTAAAAGTGAGGATGGTGGGGAGAGGAGGTGGGAAAAACAGGAATAAAATTTAAAATAATGTAAAAAAAAGGAATTTTTGGAGGTAAAAGTGAGGCCGGTGGGGAGAGGAGGTGGGAAAAACAGGAATAAAATAAAATAATGTAAAAAAAAATGGAATTGTTTGAGGTAAAAGTGAGGCCGGTGGGGGGACAAAATGTTAAAAACCAGAGAAAAAAAAATTAAAAATTTAAAAATCGATTGTTTGCCCTAAAAAGCGAGGCCGGGAGGGAGAAAGCTGCTAAAACCGGGCACTGCCCCCCCAATTAATAAATAACAATAAATTAATGAAAGGGCAATCATTTGCCCCAAAAGTGCGTCCGTGAGGCAGAAAAAGTGTTAAAATCGTGCAAAAAAAAAAGAAAAATTTAAAAAATTTAAAAAAATCAGATGTTTGCCCTGAAAAGCGAGGCCTGGAGGGGGAAAAGCTGCTAAAAACGTGAAAAATAGTTTTAAAAATTAAAAAAATCAATTATTTGCCCCAAGGAGCAAGGCTGGGAGGGGGAAAAGCTGCTAAAAACATGGAAAAAAAATCCCCAAAAATTAAAAATCCAACTGTTTGCCCCAAAAGCGAGGCCAGAAGGGGGAAAAGTTGTTAGAAATAGGGAAAAAAAACACATTAAAAAATTAAAAATCAATTGCTTGTCCCCAAAAGCAAGGCTGACACAGGGAAAAGCTGCTAAAAGCATGGGAAAAAAAAATATTAAAAATTTAAAAATCAATTATTTGCCCCAAGAAGCGAGGCCGGGGGGGGGGGAAAGTTGTTAGAAATAGGGGAAAAAAAAATTTAAAAATTGAAAATCAATTATTTATCCTAAAAAGCGAGGCAGTGACGGGGAAAAGCTGCTAAAAACGTGGAAAAAAAATATTAAAAATTAAAAAAATCAATTATTTGCCCCAAGAAGTGAGGCTGGGAGGGGGAAAAAATGTTAAAAACGGGGGAAAATTTTTTTTTTTAAATTTAACAATCGTTTGCCCCAAGAAGCGAGACCAGGAGGGGGAAAAGCTGCTGGAAACATGGAAAAAAATTAAAAAAAAAAAAAATTAAAAAATGAAGCGTTTGCCCCAAAAGCGAGGCCGGGGAGGGGAAAACCTGCTAAACCCGCACAACCCCCCCCCCCAACAATTAATAATTTCAGGAGTTTTTCCCTCAAAAAAAATAAAAAAAAGACTCCGCGTCTATTTTTCCCCAAAAAAACACAGATTGAGCGATTTTTACCTTAAAAATTTTTTTTTTTTTGGCGGTATCTCCCCCCCCCCCCCCCAAGTCCTCCTCCTCGCCCGGCGCCGCCATTTTGAGCCCCCCCCCCCCAGCAGCCGCCATCTTGTGCCCCGATCCCCCCCCCCTCCTCACCCGCCGGGATCGGGCCCCTTCACCTCCCGGCCGCCATTTTCTTCCGCTTCCCGCTTTTATTTTTGCCTCTTTTTGCCTCTTTTTGCCTTTTTTTGCCTTTTTTTGCCTTTTTTTTGCCTTTTTTCCCCCCCCCAGCGGCGGGACGCAAGAGCGCATGCGCAGCGGGTTGCCCGCACTAAGGAAGGGCGGAAGCGTCTGGGCGTGGCGTCGTTACGTCACGCCGAGGGGCGTGGAGACGTCTGGCTGACGCAGGGGGGGCGTGGCCTGCGCTAAGGCCCGCCCCCGGGGTGCGTTAATTGGCGATAAAGAAATTAAAAGCCCGGATTAATCGTTAAAAGGGATCGAATAATTAATTAATTAATGGGTTAAGCCGTTAATAATCAATTAATTAATGAGAAACGAGGGAGAGATGAATAAATTAATCAGAAAGGCGTGAATAATTAATTAATTCATCACGAAGACGTCATAATTATTAAACACAGGGGCTAGTAATTAATTAGTTAATCAGAAAGACGCTAATGGTTAATTAGCTAAGCACAAATCCTTTAATAATTAATGATAAAATCGTTAATAATTAATAAAAAAGATGTTGATAGCTAATTAATCTGAACGACTTTAATAATTAATTAACAAAAAAGGCGTTCGTAATTAATAATCAAAAAGAGTTTAATAATTAATGAGTTAATTAAAAAAACTTCAATAATTAATCACAAATTCGTTATTAATTACAAAGATGCTGATAGTTAATTAATCCGAAATACGTTAATAATTGATTAACCAAAAGCCGCTAATAATTAAATAATTAAGCAGAAAGAGTTTAATAATTAATTAATCACAAAGACGCTAATAATTAATCAGAAAGACGTTAACTAATCACGATGTTAATTAATCACGAAGACGTCAATAACCAATTAATTAACCACAAAGACGTTAATAATTAGTCACAAAGACACTGATAAATAATTAATCTGAAGGACGTTAATGATTAATTAATCATAACTCGTTAATAATTAATCGCACGTCAGTTAATTAATCGGAAAGACGTTAATAGTTATTAATCAGAAAGACGCTAATAATTAACCACAAAGACGTTAATTAATCAGAAAGACGTTGATAACTAATTAATCTAGAAGACGTTAATAATTAATTGAGCAGAAATCCGCTGTTAACAATTAGGCAGAAAGAGTTTAATAATTAATCCCAAACACGTTAATCATTATTAATCAGAAAGGTTAATTAATTAATCACACAGAGGTTAGTAAGTAATCACAAGACGCTGATTATATAATTAATCACACAGACGCTAACTAATTAATCAGAAAGACGTTAATTATGAGAAAAAGTCAATAATTAATCAGAAATCGGTTAATTAATAATGAATTAACCAATTAGAAAGACGTTAATAATTGATTAATCACGCAGACGATATTAATTAGACAACCCCAAGGACGTTCATGGCTAATTAAATCACAAAGACGAATTAATTAACGGGTCCTAATGGCCGAACTAATGAGTTAATAAAGGGAATGATGAGGGATAAAGCGATTAATTAATAACAAAATTAATGAAAATTGATTAACCAATTAGCGGGTCAATTAATGAATGAACGGCGATCAAGGAGGAACGGGCGAATGATAAGTGATTAATTAATTAATTCAATCAGGAGTGACGAAATTAAACCGTGCGGGTTTCTGTCTGATAATTAACAATTAATTAATTAATTAATCCACGAATTAATAAACGGCTAACTCAACCATCAATTACCCGAATTAATGAGCAAATCACGAGCGCAGAAATGACAAATCGTTTGATGTTCGTGGCCCATTAATTAGCGAGCGATTAATCAATTAAAAAAAAGAATCGATCGGGGATTAATTAACAAATTAATAACCCGGCAGAGGGGTAAATTGATGAACGTGTTAATTAGGGATAAACCGGGGGGTAACGAGCCGGAAATCGGATTTATTAAACGAATTATCGAGTTATTAAACGAATAATTAATGATAGTCGATTATAATTAATGTAAATTATTCTATTTATTAATTAATAATTAATAACTAATTAACGATGGCCGTATAATGAGCTTGTAACGAATCCTTTCAGAATAAATTATCAAATATGATAATGCACGAACTCATACACAATTAATTAGTTTCGAAATTAATTAATAACTGTCATTAATAGCCTATTAATTATTAATTAATAATAATTATCGCTATTAACGAGCTAATTAAATTACCGAATATTAATTAGACATTAAGGACTGGCTAAAGTTTATCGTAACCCAGCAAATAAGAAAGCACAAATAAACGCTTAATGAAGAATAATTAATAATTAATTAACTGACTTCGCGGCCCCTTTAAAAGCGCCGTTGCCGCTTTAAGAAGCGGTGGGACCCACCTCGGTTGCCCCTTTAAGACGAGGACGCGCCTCCCTCCATTGCCGCTTTAAGTCGATGTGAGCCCCACCTGTTGCCGCTTTAAGAGGTGGAAGGCCCCGCCCCGTTGCCGCTTTAAGGGGTGGAAGGCCCCGCCCCGTTGCCCCTTTAAGGCGCGGTGGGGCCCGCCGCCTCGCCGCTTTAAGTCTCAGTGGCCCCGCCCCTCCACACTCCCCATTGGCTCACTCGGCCCAACAGACGCGGCCGCCGCCAATCAGGAGCAGGAGGAGGAGGGGCAGGCGGAGCGTTGCCATGGCGATGGAGCCGCTCTCCAGCTGCCGCCCGGGCCCCGCCCTTTACGTCACCGCGCGGCCAATCAGAGAGAGGAAAGGGGGCGGTGACGCCACGTGAAGGCTCCGCCCCCTCCGCGCCGCTACGCCCCCGAACGCGTCACCCCGCCCCGACACAGTGGCCCCGCCCACAACCCCCAGACTCCGGCCAATCTCTTGGCCACGCCCACAAGCCCTTAGCCACGCCCCCTCCCGCCTCTCCCCGCGGAAAAGGCGTCGCGGGGCGGGGCAGAAAGCGGCTCGTTCCCCAATCAGAACCCTCCCCGCCGCCCGACCACGCCCCCTTTCCCCACCCGGACCCAATCAGCTGCTCGCAGGGGGCGTGGCGAACCCCCGTCTCCCAGCGCCCTTTGCGCGCGGAGGGGCGGGGCAGCAAAACGGCGGCTCCTCCCCCTCCCTCCCTCCCTCTACCCAATTGTCGCCGCCGTGACGTCACGGAGCCGCGTGACGTCACCCCTCCCTCCGCCTCCCGCCGCTTTTTCCTTCTCCTCCCGCTTCGCCCCGCCCCTTTCCCCCCTCCCCACCAATCCCCTTCCTCCCTCCCTCCCCGACTCGCGCTCTGATTGGCCGCTCCTCTCCCCCCCCCCCACCACCCCGAGCACCGCCCTCAAGCCCCGCCCCTCTCCTGGCAAACCCCGCCCCTCCCCTCCCACCCCCCTCCATCCCCTTTTCCCCCCGCCGCGCGCATGCGCCGCTCCGAAACCACGCCCTACTCCTGGCAAACCCCGCCCTTCTCCTGGCGCCACGCCCCTTCCTCCCCTCCCTCCGCGCATGCGCGCGGCTCCCCGCGCCCTTTTCCCGCGCAGGCGCCTTCCCGCCACTTCCGGTTTCCCGCCCGGCGCCATCTTAGATCCGGCGGCTCAGGGGGGAACCCGGCGGCGGCACCGAGGGGGGGTTCCCCCCCCCCCCAAGTATTTTTCTGGCGATGGCGCCGCTTTAAGGCGATTTTTGGGGTCCCCCCCCCGTTTCCCTGAAACTTTTCGAGTTCTCAGCGACGTGATTTGAATTTTTTTTCACCCCCCCCCGGAGCTGGAGCCGCCCGGGGGGGGGGAAAACAGAGGGGGGCTGGGCCGACCCCCCCCACACACACACCCCCACGCCCCCCCCCCGGAGCTGAGGGGGCGCCGGTGAGAATTGGAGGGGGTTGGAGGGGGGGAGGGGCAGCTTGTGGGGTGGATTTGGGGGGGTTTGGGGGGCTGAGGGGGGAACTTAGGGGGTGGATTTGGGGGGTTTTGGGGGCTGGGGGGGCACTTTTGGGGTTGGCGGGGCACTTACGGGGCTGGGGGGGTACTTATGGGGCAGACTTGGGGCTTTTGGGGCCGTGGAGGGGTAGTTATGGGGCAGGTTTGGGGGGCTGGAGGGGGCACTTAGGGGGTGGGTTTGGGGGTTTTGGGGGCTGGGGGGGCACTTATAGGGCTGGGGAGGGACTTATGGGGCAGGTTTGGGCGGCTGGGGGGGCACTTTTGGGGTTGGCGGGGCATTTACGGGGCTGGGGGGGTACTTATGGGGCAGATTTGGGGCTTTTGGGGACGTGGAGGGGTAGTTATGGGGCAGGTTTGGGGGTATGGGGGGCACTTGTGGGGCTGGGGAGGGACTTATGGGGCAGGTTTGGGGGGCTGGAGGGGGTACTTGGGCTGGAGGGGGCACTTAGGGGGTGGATTTGGGGGTTTTGGGGGCTGGGGGGGCACTTATAGGGCTGGGGAGGGACTTATGGGGCAGATTTGGGGGTATGGGGGGCACTTGTGGGGCTGCGGGGGGCACTTATGGGTCAGATTTGGGCTTTGGGGGGCTGGAGGGGCACTTGTGGGGCTGCGGGGGGCACTTATGGGGCAGATTTGGGCTTTGGGGGGCTGGAGGGGCACTTGTGGGGCTGGGGAAGGACTTATGGGGCAGATTTAGGGTTAGGGGGGGCGCTTATGGGGCTGGGGGCACTTGTGGGGCTGGGGGGGGCAATTATGGGGCGGATTTAGGGGCTTGGGGTCATGAGGAAGCACTTATGGGGCCTGGGGGGCACCTATGGGGCAGATTTGGGGGCTGGGGGGGTTCTTATGGGGTGGCTTTGGGGGGGTTGGGGGTACTTATGGGGCTGGGGGGGCACTTATGGGGCATTTTCTGTGGGGCAGAGACTGGGGTTCCTCTGGGAGTTGGGGGCAGAGTGCGGCCCCATGGGGGGGCACTTGGGGGGCAGAACTTGGGTCCCTTCTGCCACTTATGGGGCAGAGTGTGACCCCCAAGTCCCTTTTGTCACTTGTGGGGCAGAACCTGAACCCCAAGTCCCCCCGGGAGCCACTTGTGGGGCAGAATCTCCCCCCCGGGGCCACTTGTGGGGCAGAGTCTCCCCCCCGGGGCCACTTGTGGGGCAGGACCCGCACCCCCACCGCCCCCGGGGCCACTTGTGGGGCAGAACCCGCACCCCCACCGCCCCCGGGGCCACTTGTGGGGCAGAACCCGCACCCCCACCGCCCCCGGGGCCACTTGTGGGGCAGAACCCGCACCCCCACCGCCCCCGGGGCCACTTGTGGGGCCGGACCCGCACCCCCACCGCCCCCGGGGCCACTTGTGGGGCAGGACCCGCACCCCCACCGCCCCCGGGGCCACTTGTGGGGCAGGACCCGCACCCCCACCGCCCCCGGGGCCACTTGTGGGGCAGAACCCGCACCCCCACCGCCCCAGGGGCCACTTGTGGGGCAGAACCTGAACCCCAAGTCCCCAGGGGCCACTTGTGGGGCAGAACCTGAACCCCAAGTCCTCAGGGGCCACTTGTGGGGCAGAACCTGCACCCCCACCGCCCCCGGGGCCACTTGTGGGGCAGAACCCGAACCCCAAGTCCCCAGGGGCCACTTGTGGGGCAGAACCCGCACCCCCACCGCCCCCGGGGCCACTTGTGGGGCAGAACCCGCACCCCCGCTCAGCCCAGCCCCACAGATTCTGTGGGTCTGCAGGTGCCGCCATGCCGGCCAGCGCCCGCCCCGGCAGCCTCAAGGACCCCCAAGTGGCCGAATTATTTTTTAAAGAAGATCCTGAAAAACTTTTTGCCGATTTACGGGAAATCGGTCACGGCAGCTTCGGGGCCGTTTATTTCGTGAGTAAAAAAAGAAAATAAACCCCAAAAAACCCTTAAAACGCCCCAAAATTTTCTCTGCGCTTATTAATTTGTATTTTTTTATTAATTTTCAATTTCCAGGCTCGGGATCTCAGGACTAACGAGGTCGTGGCCATTAAAAAAATGTCGTACAGCGGGAAACAGTCCAATGAAGTAAGACACCCCCGGCCCCAAAATCCCCCGATTTCAACCCAAAATCCACCCTGCAGATGCCCAGAGCTCTTTGTTGGCCCCGAAACTGGTTTTATTGGCCCCAAAATCCCCCGATTCCACCCGAAATTGTTGGGGTTTGGCCCCAAATTTTCTCCTACAGACACCGAGGTCCTTCTTGTATTTTTTGGGGTCCCCCGGGTGGTTTTGGGGTCCCCCGGGTGTTTTTGGGGTCCCTCTGCGTTTTTTTGGGGTCCCTTGGGTGGTTTTGGGTTCCATTGGGCAGTTTTGGGGTCCCTCTTGTATTTTTTGGGGTCCCTCTTGTATTTTTTGGGGTCCCTCTTGTATTTTTTGGGGTCCCTCTTGTATTTTTTGGGGTCCCTCTTGTATTTTTTGGGGTCCCCCGGGCGGTTTGGGGTCCCCCGGGCGGTTTTGGGGTCCCCCGGGCGGTTTTGGGGTCCCCCGGGCGGTTTTGGGGTCCCCCTTGTATTTTTGGGGTCCCCCCGGGCGGTTTTGGGGTCCCCCCGGGCGGTTTTGGGGTCCCCCCGGGCGGTTTTGGGGTCCCCCCGGGCGGTTTTGGGTCCCCCTGGGGTTTTTTGGGTCCCCCCGGGCGTTTTTGGGGTCCCTCTTGTATTTTTGGGGTCCCTCTTGTATTTTTGGGGTCCCCCCGGGCGGTTTTGGGTCCCCCCGGGTGTTTTTGGGGTGCCCGGGGCGGGGCTGACGCCGTGGGGGGGTCCCCAGAAGTGGCAGGACATCGTGCGGGAGGTTCGGTTCCTGCAGCGCCTGCGACACCCCAACACCGTGCGGTACCGGGGCTGCTACCTGCGGGGGGCACACGGCCTGGGTGCGGGGCCGGGGGGGTCACGGGGGGGCCGGGGGGGTCACGGGGGGGCTGGGGGGGTCATGGGGGGATTTGGGGGGGTTTGGGGGCTTTTGGGGGGTCTGGGGGGGGATTTGGGGGGGTCATGGGGGGATTTGGGGTATTTGGGGGGGATTTGGGGGGTCTGGGGGGGGGTTTTGTGGTCACTGGGGGGATTTGGGGGGGTCACGCGGGGATTTGGGGGGTCTGGGGGGGATTTGGGGGGTCTGGGGGGGATTTGGGGGGTCTTGGGGGGGTCTGGGGGGGGTTTTTGTGGTCACTGGGGGGCTCTGGGGGGGTTTGGGGGGTCTTGGGGGGATTTGGGGGGGTTTGGGGGGCTTTTGGGGGGTCACGGGGGGGGATTTGGGGGGTCACGGGGGGGGATTTGGGGGGTCACGGGGGGGGTCTGGGGGGTCACGGGGGGGGTCACGGGGGGATTTGGGGGGGTCACGGGGGGATTTGGGGGGTCACGGGGGGATTTGGGGGGTGTGGGGGGGATTTGGGGGGGTCTGGGGGGGATTTGGGGGGTCTTGGGGGGGTCTGGGGGGGGGTTTTGTGGTCACTGGGGGGCTCTGGGGGGGCTTTGGGGGGGTCACAGGGGGTTCTGGGGGGGATTTGGGGGGGTCTGGGGGGGGATTTGGGGGGGGTTTGGGGGGCTTTTGGGGGGTCACGGGGGGGGTCTGGGGGGGTTTTGTGGTCACTGGGGGGCTCTGGGGGGGGTCACGGGGGGGATTTGGGGGTCACGGGGGGGATTTGGGGGGGTCACGGGGGGTCATGGGGGGAATTTGGGGGGTCTGGGGGGGTTTTGGGGGGGTCACGGGGGGTTTTGGGGGGTCTTGGGGGGGTCTGGGGGGGATTTGGGGGTCTGGGGGGGGTTTGTGGTCACTGGGGGCGCAGGGGGGGGATTTGGGGGGTCTGGGGGGGGTTTGGGGGGGGTCATGGGGGGATTTGGGGGGTCTTGGGGGGGTCTGGGGGGGGTTTTTGCGGTCACTGGGGGGTGCAGGGGGGGATTTGGGGGGGTCTGGGGGGCGTCTGGGGGGTATTTTGGGGGTCACGGGGGGTCTGGGGGCATTTTTGGGGGCTCTGGGGGGGTCACAAGGGGTCGGGGGGGGGTCTGGGCCCCACAGACGGGATCTGGGGGCGCGCGGGGCTGGGAGGTGTGGGGCGGGACCCACAGGTGTGGGGCAGGGAGCGTCTGAGGCTCCTTCTGCCCCACACCACATCTATGGGGCTGCCCCATAGCGGGGACTTGTGGGGCAGCCCCATAACTGAGCGCTCTGCCCCCCAAGTTGGCGATGGAGTATTGCCTGGGCTCCGCCTCCGACCTGCTGGAGGGTGAGCGGCGGGATCTATGGGGCAGGGCTGTGGGGGCGGGATCTATGGGGCAGGGCTATGGGGCAGGAGCTGTGGGGCGGGAGCTATGGGGTAGGAGCTGTGGGGCAGAGGGATCCACGGGGCAGAGCTATGGGGCACAAGGATCTGTGGGGCAGAACCATGGGGCAGAGGGAGCTGTGGGGCAGGGTTGTAGGGCAGGGAGGATTCTGTGGGGCAGAGGAGTTGCTATAGGGCAGAGAGATTTGTGGGGCAGAGCTGTGGGGCAGGGGCGCTGCTGTGGGGTGGGGTGCTGGGTGATGCTATGGGGCAGAGAAATCTGTGGGGCAGAGTCACTATGGGGCATAGAGGTTGTTATGGGTCAGAAGGAATCTGTGGGGAAGGAGTCAGGGTGTGGGGCGGCGCTATGGGGCAGGATTAGGGGGCAGGGTTGTGGGGCAGCACTGTGGGGCAGGGTTATGGGGCAGGGTGTGGGGTGGCACTATGGGGCAGGGTTAGGAGGCAGGGTTGTGGGGCGGCGCTGTGGGGCAGGGTGTGGGGCGGTGCTATGGGGCAGGGTTAGGGGGCAGCGTGTGGGGCAGGGTGTGGGGTGGCCCTATGGGGCAGGGTGTGGGGTGGCCCTATGGGGCAGGGTGTGGGGGCAGGGTTGTGGGGTGGCGCTATGGGGCAGGGTTAGGGGCCAGGGTGTGGGGCAGGGTTGTGGGGCGGCGCTATGGGGCAGGGTTGTGGGGCGGCGCTATGGGGCAGGGTGTGGGGCAGGGTTAGGGGGCAGGGTGTGGGGCAGCGCTATGGGGCAGGGTTGTGGGGCAGGGTGTGGAGTGGCACTATGGGGCAGGGTTATGGGGTAGGGTGTGGGGTGGCGCTATGGGGCAGGGTGTGGGGGCAGGGTTGTGGGGCAGGGTTAGGGGGCAGGGTGTGGGGCAGGGTGTGGGGCAGCGCTATGGGGCAGCCCCACAGCGCCGTGCCCCCGCAGTGCACAAGCAGCCGCTGCAGGAGGTGGAGATCGCGGCCATCGCCCACGGGGCGCTGCAGGGCCTGGCCTACCTGCACCGCAACAGCATGATCCACAGGTACCGCCCCACGGCTGCCCCACGGCTGCCCCACAGCGACCCACAGTGACCCACAGTGCCCCACAGCGTGACTCTGCCCCACTGATTCCCGCCCCACAGAGACGTCAAGGCCGGGAACATCCACCTGTCCCACATTTGGCGCCATGATTCCTGCCCCACATCTCTTCTGCCCCACATCTCTTCTGCCCCACATCTCTTCTGCCCCACATCTCTTCTGCCCCACATCTCTTCTGCCCCACATCTCTTCTGCCCCACATCTCTTCTGCCCCACATCTCTTCTGCCCCACATCTCTTCTGCCCCACATCTCTTCTGCCCCACATCTCTTCTGCCCCACATCTCTTCTGCCCCACATCTCTTCTGCCCCACATCTCTTCTGCCCCACATCTCTTCTGCCCCACATCTCTTCTGCCCCACATCTCTTCTGCCCCACATCTCTTCTGCCCCACATCTCTTCTGCCCCACATCTCTTCTGCCCCACATCTCTTCTGCCCCACATCTCTTCTGCCCCACATCTCTTCTGCCCCACATCTCTTCTGCCCCACATCTCTTCTGCCCCACATCTCTTCTGCCCCACATCTCTTCTGCCCCACATCTCTTCTGCCCCACATCTCTTCTGCCCCACATCTCTTCTGCCCCACATCTCTTCTGCCCCACATCTCTTCTGCCCCACATCTCTTCTGCCCCACATCTCTTCTGCCCCACATCTCTTCTGCCCCACATCTCTTCTGCCCCACATCTCTTCTGCCCCACATCTCTTCTGCCCCACATCTCTTCTGCCCCACATCTCTTCTGCCCCACATCTCTTCTGCCCCACATCTTCCCGCCCCACAGAGACGTCAAGGCCGGGAACATCCACCTATCCCACACTTGGCGCCATGATTTCTCTGCCCCACTGATTTCTCTGCCCCACTGATTTCTCTGCCCCACTGCTCCCGCCCCACAGAGACGTCAAGGCGGGGAACATCCACTTGTCCCGCACTTGGCACCCTGATTCCTGTCTCACATCTCTTCTCCCGCCCCACTGATTTTGCTGCCCCACTGACCCCGCCCCACTGACCCCGCCCCACTGATTTCTCTGCCCCACTGCTCCCGCCCCACAGAGACGTCAAGGCGGGGAACATCCACCTGTCCCACACTTGGCACCCTCATTCCTGCCCCACTGATTTCTGTGCCCCACTGACCCCGCCCCACTGATTTCTCTGCCCCACTGATTTCTCTGCCCCACTGCTCGCGCCCCACAGAGACATCAAGGCGGGGAACATCCACCTGTCCCACACTTGGCACCCTCATTCCTGCCCCACTGATTTCTGTGCCCCACTGACCCCGCCCCACTGATTTCTCTGCCCCACTGATTTCTCTGCCCCACTGCTCCCGCCCCACAGAGACGTCAAGGCGGGGAACATCCTCCTGACGGAGCCGGGGGAGGTGAAATTGGGCGACTTCGGCTCCGCCTCGCTGGCCGCCCCGGCCAACTCCTTCGTGGGGACGCCCTATTGGTGAGCCACGCTTGTGGGGCTGAGCCCCACGGCGCTGTGGGGCGCAGGGGAGGGGCCCTGGAGGGTCACCCCGCCCCATTGCTCCGCCCACACACCCCCCCCAGGATGGCCCCCGAGGTGATCCTGGCCATGGACGAGGGGCAGTACGACGGGCGGGCCGACGTCTGGTCCCTCGGCATCACCTGCATCGAGCTGGGTCCGCGCTTGGGGGCGGATCTGTGGGGCTGGGGCTGGGGGGGGAGCTGGGGGGGGGATCTATGGGGCTGGGGGGGAGCTGGGGGGGGGATCTATGGGGCTGGGGGGGAGCTGGGGGGGGGATCTGTGGGGCTGGGGCTGGGGGGGGGGATCTGTGGGGCTGGGGGGGAGCTGGGGGGTGGATCTGTGGGGCTGGGGGGGGATCTGTGGGGCTGGGGGGGAGCTGGGGGGTGGATCTGTGGGGCTGGGGGGGGATCTGTGGGGCTGGGGGGGAGCTGGGGGGCGGATCTGTGGGGCTGGGGCTGGGGGGGGATCTGTGGGGCTGGGGGGGAGCTGGGGGGCGGATCTGTGGGGCTGGGGGGGGATCTGTGGGGCTAGGGGGGAGCTGGGGGGCGGATCTGTGGGGCTGGGGCTGGGGGGGGGATCTGTGGGGCTGGGGGGGGATCTGTGGGGCTGGGGGGGAGCTGGGGGGCGGATCTGTGGGGCTGGGGGTGGGGGGGGGGATCTGTGGGGCTGGGGGGGGAGCTGGGGGGGATCTATGGGGCTGGGGGGAGCTGGGGGGCGGATCTCTGGGGCTGGGGGGGGGATCTGTGGGGCTGGGGGGGAATCTGTAGGGCTGGGGCTGGGGGGGGGGGATCTGGGGGGCGGATCTGTGGGGCTGGAGCTGGGGGGCAGATCTCTGGGGGCTGGGGGGGGGATCTATGGGGCTGGGGCTGGGGGGCGGATCTGTGGGGCTGGGGGGTGGAGCTGGGAGCCTGGGGGAGGATCTATGGGGCTGGGGGAGGATCTATGGGGCTGGAGGAGTATCTATGGGGCTGGGGGGAGACGGATCCGTGGGCTGAGAACACGCGTAGCGGGGACATCTGGGGCAGGGAGGAACCTGGGAACGATCTATAGGTCCCGGGTCAGATCTATAGGGCCGGGAGGGATCTCTCTATGGGTCAGAGACCAGATCTATGGGTCTGACCCCCAAGTGCTCCCACCCCACACTCCAGCGGAGCAACGCCCCCCCCTGTTCCACCTGAACGCCATGAGCGCCCTGTACCACATCGCCCAGAGCCCCGCCCCCTCCCTCCAGCCCTCCAATTGGTGCGTTTCACCCCCCCAAAAATTAAAAAAATCACCATTTTCACCCGCCAGCCCCCAAAAACACCCGAAATCACCCCAAAATCATCACCCGGGGTCGGGGGGGCGGGGGGGGGGCCAGGTCGGAATATTTCCGGAATTTCGTCGATTCCTGTCTCCGAAAAATCCCCCCGGAGCGACCGACCTCGGACGCGCTGCTCAAGGTGGGGGCAATTTGGGGGGTTTGGGGGCAATTTGGGGGGTTTTGGGGCGGTTTGGGGGATTTTTGGGGGGTTTTGGGGGGTTTTGGGGCAATTTGGGGGGTTTTGGGGCAATTTGGGGGGTTTTGGGGCAATTTGGGGGGTTTTGGGGCATTTTGGGGGTTTGGGGGCAATTTGGGGGGTTTGGGGGCAATTTGGGGGGTTTGGGGGCAATTTGGGGGTTTTGGGGCGGTTTGGGGGATTTTTGGGGGGTTTTGGGGCAATTTGGGGGGTTTTGGGGCGGTTTGGGGGGTTTTGGGGCGGTTTGGGGGGTTTTGGGGCAATTTGGGGGGTTTGGGGCAATTTGGGGGGTTTGGGGCGGTTTTGGGGGGTTTTGGGGCTGTTTGGGGGGTTTTGGGGCTGTTTGGGGGGTTTTGGGGCGGTTTGGGGGGTTTTGGGGCAGTTTGAGGCGTTTTGGGGCGGTTTTGGGGTGTTTTGGGGCGGTTTGAGGCGTTTTGGGGGATTTTAGGGCATTTTGGGGGGTTTTAGGGCGGTTTGGGGGGTTTTGGGGCAATTTGGGGGGTTTTGGGGCGGTTTGGGGGGTTTTGGGGCGGTTTGGGGGGGTTTGGGGCGGTTTTGGGGCAGTTTGGGGGGTTTTGGGGCAGTTTGGGGGGTTTTGGGGCGGTTTGGGGGGTTTTGGGGGGTTTTGGGGCGGTTTGGGGGCGGTTTGGGGCAATTTGGGGGGTTTGGGGGCAGTTTGGGGGGAGTTGGGCTATTTGGGGCAGTTTGGGGGTTTGGGGGCGGTTTGGGGCATTTTCAGTTCTATTTTGGGTCTTCCAGGGGCATTTTGGGGCCATTCCGGATCGGTTTGGGTCACTTTGAGCCTTTGTTAGCCCTTGGCCACCATTGGCCATCGTTGGCCATCGTTGGCCATTTTTGGGTCTTTCTTTGTTGGCCATTTGGCCCTCGTCGGCCACTATTGGCCTCCGTTGGCCACCATTGGCCATCGTTGGCCACCATTGGTCATCGTTGGCCATTTTTGGTCATCATTGGTCATCGTTGGCCATATTTGGTCTTTCTTTGTTGGCCATCCGTCCACTGTTGGCCGCCATTGGTCATCGTTGGCCATCGTTGGCCGTATTTGGTCTTTCTTTGTTGGCCATTTGGCCATCGTTGGCCACCGTTGGTCATCGTTGGCCATCGTTGGCCACCGTTGGTCATCATTGGCCATCGTTGGCCACCGTTGGTCATCGTTGGCCACCGTTGGCCACCGTTGGCCATCATTGGCCATCGTTGGCCACCGTTGGTCATCATTGGGCATCGTTGGCCATATTTGGTCTTTCTTTGTTGGCCATTTGGCCATCGTTGGCCATATTCGGTCTTTCTTTGTTGGCCATTTGGCCACTGTTGGCCACCATTGGCCACCGTTGGCCATTTTGGGTCTTCATTGGCCACTTCCACCCTGTTTTACTCATCATTTGCTACTTTTGGCCATTTTGGAATTCCTTTTCCTCACTTTTAACTCAATTTGTGGCATTTTGGGGTTACTTTGGCTTCCTGGGGGAGGTTTTTTTTAACCAATTTTGGCTTTTTTCGCCCCGTTCCAGCACCGTTTCGTGGGGCGGGCGCGGCCCCCGCGGGTGCTCTGGCACCTTCTCCAACGCACCAAAGCGGCCGTGCGGGACCTCGACAACCTCCAGTACCGGCGCATGAAGAAAATCCTCTTCCAGGAGGGGCCCGACGGCGCCGCGCCCCCCGAGGACGACGACGAGGTTGGCACCTTTGGGGGCGTTTTGGGGGGTTTTGAGGCGTTTTGGGGGGTTTAGGGGCGTTTTGGGGGGTTTTGAGGCGTTTTGGGGGGTTTTGAGGCGTTTTGGGGGGTTTTGAGGCGTTTTGGGGGGTTTTGAGGCGTTTTGGGGGGTTTTGAGGCGTTTTGAGGCGTTTTGGGGGGTTTTGAGGCGTTTTGGGGGCATTTTTGTCGGTTTAGGGGCGTTTTGAGGCGTTTTGGGGGCATTTTTGTCGGTTTAGGGGCGTTTTGAGGCGTTTTGGGGGGTTTTGAGGCGTTTTGGGGGCGTTTTTGTCGGTTTAGGGGCGTTTTGGGGGGTTTTGAGGCATTTTGGGGGGTTTTGAGGCGTTTTGGGGGCATTTTTGTCGGTTTAGGGGCGTTTTGAGGCGTTTTGGGGGGTTTTGAGGCGTTTTGGGGGCATTTTTGTCGGTTTTGGGGGGTTTTGAGGCGTTTTGGGGGGTTTTGAGGCGTTTTGGGGGGTTTTGAGGCGTTTTGGGGGGTTTTGAGGCGTTTTGGGGGGTTTTGAGGCGTTTTGGGGGGTTTTGAGGCGTTTTGAGGCGTTTTGGGGGGTTTTGAGGCGTTTTGGGGGCATTTTTGTCGGTTTAGGGGCGTTTTGAGGCGTTTTGGGGGCATTTTTGTCGGTTTTGGGGCGTTTTGGGGCGTTTTGGGGGGTTTTGAGGCGTTTTGGGGGGTTTTGAGGCGTTTTGGGGGGTTTTGAGGCGTTTTGGGGGGTTTTGAGGCGTTTTGGGGGGTTTTGAGGCGTTTTGAGGCGTTTTGGGGGGTTTTGAGGCGTTTTGGGGGCATTTTTGTCGGTTTAGGGGCGTTTTGAGGCGTTTTGGGGGCATTTTTGTCGGTTTTGGGGCGTTTTGGGGGGTTTTGGGGCGTTTTGGGGGGTTTTGAGGCGTTTTGGGGGGTTTTGAGGCGTTTTGAGGCGTTTTGGGGGGTTTTGAGGCGTTTTGAGGCGTTTTGGGGGGTTTTGAGGCGTTTTGGGGGCATTTTTGTCGGTTTAGGGGCGTTTTGAGGCGTTTTGGGGGCATTTTTGTCGGTTTTGGGGCGTTTTGAGGCGTTTTGGGGGCATTTTTGTCGGTTTTGGGGCGTTTTGGGGGGTTTTGGGGCGTTTTGGGGGGTTTTGGGGCGTTTTGGGGGGTTTTGAGGCGTTTTGGGGGGTTTTGAGGCGTTTTGGGGGGTTTTGAGGCGTTTTGGGGGCATTTTTGTCGGTTTAGGGGCGTTTTGAGGCGTTTTGGGGGGTTTTGAGGCGTTTTGGGGGCGTTTTTGTCGGTTTAGGGGCGTTTTGGGGGGTTTTGAGGCATTTTGGGGGGTTTTGAGGCGTTTTGGGGGCATTTTTGTCGGTTTAGGGGCGTTTTGAGGCGTTTTGGGGGGTTTTGAGGCGTTTTGGGGGCATTTTTGTCGGTTTTGGGGGGTTTTGAGGCGTTTTGGGGGGTTTTGAGGCGTTTTGGGGGGTTTTGAGGCGTTTTGGGGGCATTTTTGTCGGTTTAGGGGCGTTTTGGGGCGTTTTGGGGGGTTTTGAGGCGTTTTGGGGGGTTTTGAGGCGTTTTGGGGGGTTTTGAGGCGTTTTGGGGGGTTTTGAGGCGTTTTGGGGGCATTTTTGTCGGTTTTGGGGGGTTTTGAGGCGTTTTGGGGGCATTTTTGTCGGTTTAGGGGCGTTTTGAGGCGTTTTGGGGGGTTTTGAGGCGTTTTGGGGGCATTTTTGTCGGTTTAGGGGCGTTTTGGGGGGTTTTGGGGGCGTTTTGGGGGGTTTAGGGGCGTTTTGGGGGGTTTTGAGGCGTTTTGGGGGGTTTTGAGGCATTTTGGGGGGTTTTGAGGCGTTTTGGGGGCATTTTTGTCGGTTTAGGGGCGTTTTGGGGTGTTTTGAGGCGTTTTGGGGTGTTTTGAGGCGTTTTGGGGGGTTTTGAGGCGTTTTGGGGGCATTTTTGTCGGTTTAGGGGCGTTTTGGGGGGTTTTGATGCGTTTTGGGGGGTTTAGGGGCGTTTTGGGGGGTTTTGAGGCGTTTTGGGGGGTTTTGAGGCGTTTTGGGGGGTTTTGAGGCGTTTTGGGGGCATTTTTGTCGGTTTTGGGGGGTTTTGAGGCGTTTTGGGGGCATTTTTGTCGGTTTTGGGGGGTTTTGAGGCGTTTTGGGGGCATTTTTGTCGGTTTAGGGGCGTTTTGAGGCGTTTTGGGGGGTTTTGAGGCGTTTTGGGGGCATTTTTGTCGGTTTAGGGGCGTTTTGGGGGGT
>NC_134073.1:399717-427148 GCF_965140245.1 Athene noctua
GATTCTGGAATGTTCTACCTGGTAAAAAGGGGATAAATTTGGGGGTGTGGCCAATTTGGGGTGTTCTGGAAGGTTCCATCCACTTCAGAGGATTCTAAATTTGGGGGCGTGGCCGATTTGGGGTGTTCTGGAAAGTTCTACTCTCTTCAGAAGCTCCTTAATTTTGGGGGTGTGGCCATCTTGGAGGGTTCTAGAAGCGTCCCCACAGGTTCTAGAAGGTTCCACCCCCCTCTGAATCTCCCAAATTTGGGGGTGCGGCCATCTTGGAACCTTCTAGAAGCTCCTACCCAAACTCTAGACCCTTCCACCCCCTTCAAAATCTCCTCAATTCGGGGCGGTCCCACCCCCCTCTCCCCTCTCTTTCCTCCCTCCCCAGGCTCCCCCCGACCTCTACCCCCCTCCCCCTTCCCCTCCCCCCAGCACCCCCCTTCCCCTCCCCCACCCTTTCGCCACCATCCGAACGGCCTCGTTGGTGACTCGTCAAGCCCGCGCTCGGGCCCGGGACCACCTCGGGGGCTACCAAAGGCTCCGACGTCACCACCAGAAGCAACTTTTGGGCTTGGAGAACCGCCTCCGCGTTCAATTGGCCGAGCACCAGCTCCGCCTCCAACGGCAACTGGAAGCCCAACGCTCGGCGGCGTTGGCCGACGCCGAGAAACTGGCCCGGAGGCATCAGAGTATCTGCGAGAAAGAGGTGGGGGAGGGGGTGGGAGGTTGAGGTGGGTGGGAGGGGCTAAGATGGCCGACGATTGGGTTAGAAGGGGGACTGAGGTTGAAAAAAAGGGTCGGTGTGGCTTTAAGAGGGAGTGGGTGGGGCTTGGGGGGGCTGGAGGGGTGGGGTTGGGGGGAGTTGAGTGACGTTGGGTTGGGTGGGAGGGGCTAAGATGGCCGACAGAGGGGTTAAAGGGGGGACTGAGGGGTTGAAAAAAAGGTCAGTGTGACTTTAAGAGGGAGTGGGCGGGGCTTAGGGGGATGGGAGGGGCTTGAGGGTGGGGTTGGGGGGAGTTGAGTGATGTTGGGTTGGGTGGGAGGGGCTAAGATGGCCGACGATTGGGTTAGAAGGGGGACTGAGGTTGAAAAAAAGGGTCAGTGTGGCTTTAAGAGGGAGTGGGCGGGGCTTAGGGGATGGGAGGGGCTTGAGGGGTGGGGTTGGGGGGAGTTGAGTGACGTTGGGTTGGGTGGGAGGAGCTAAGATGGCCGACAGAGGGGTTAAAAACTAAGGGGTAGAAAAAAGGGGTCGGTGTGGCTTTAAGAGGGAGTGGGCGGGGTTTAAAAGGTGGTGGGCGGGGCCTAGCAACGCGTGGGAGGGGCTTGAGGGAGGTTGGAGGGCGGGGTTGGGCGTTGAGGGGGAGTGGGCGGGGCTAAGATGGCCGACGATTGGGTTAATAGGACTGAGGGGTTGAATAAAGGGTCGGTGTGGCTTTAAGAGGGAGTGGGCGGGGCCTAAGGGGGTGGGAGGGGCTTAGCGCGGAGGAGGCGGGGCTTTAGCGGCAGCTGAATGACATTTGTGGCGGTGGAAGGGGCGGGGCTAAAGCAAAGGGGGAAGGGGGCGGGGCCAGGCAGGGCCAGGGGTTTGTGGCATAGTGGAAGGGGCGGGGCTTAATGGTGGGTGTGGCCACGCCCCCGGGTTCTGGCCACGCCCCCCAGCCTCTGGCTCCGCCCACATTCTGTAGTTCCAGTTCAAGCTAATTGGGGGGGGGGAGTGGCTTTGCGAGTGGGTGGGCGGGGTTTGTATGGGCGTGGCACCCATGCCCATTTACAGCCACGCCCACCAGGGTCTTAGCCACGCCCCCAGCCTGTTTGGCCCCGCCCACATTCTTTTTAACCCGCCTGTGGGTGATGCCAACAGAGACGGTGGATTGGAGGGGGGGGGAGTGGCTTTGCGAGTGGGTGGGCGGGGTTTGTGTGGGCGTGGCTGCCACGCCTCTTTACAGCCACACCCACCAGGGTCTTAACCACGCCCCCAGCCTGTTTGGCCCCGCCCACATTCTTTTTAACCCGCCTGTGGGTGATGCCAACAGAGACGGTGGATTGGAGGGGGGGGGAGTGGCTTTGCGAGTGGGTGGGCGGGGTTTGTGTGGGCGTGGCTGCCACGCCTCTTTACAGCCACACCCACCAGGGTCTTAGCCACGCCCCCAGCCTTTTTTGGCCCCGCCCTCATTCTTTTTAACCTGCCTGTGGGTGATGCCAACAGAGATGGTGGATGGGAGGGGGGGGGAGTGGCTTTGCGAGTGGGTGGGCGGGGTTTGTATGGGTGTGGCTGCCACGCCTCTTTACAGCCACACCCACCAGGGTTTTAGCCACGCCCCTAGCCTTTTTTTTTGGCCCCGCCCACATTCTTTTTAACCTGCCTGTGGGTGATGCCAACAGAGACGGTGGATTGGAGGGGGGGGGGAGTGGCTTTGCGAGTGGGTGGGCGGGGTTTGTGTGGGTGTGGCTGCCACGCCTCTTTACAGCCACACCCACCAGGGTCTTAGCCACGCCCCCAGCTTTTTTTGGCCCCGCCCACATTCTTTTTAACCCGCCTGTGGGTGATGCCGACAGAGACGGTGGATTGGAGGGGGGGGGAGTGGCTTTGCGAGTGGGTGGGTGGGGTTTGTGTGGGCGTGGCGGCCACACCCCTTTGCGGCCACACCCCCTAGGGTCCTGACCACGCCCCCGTGTCCTTTGTCCCCGCCCCCAGGCCAAGGCGGCGCGGGGGGAGGAGCGCCGGTTCCAGCAGCACCTGCTGGGGCAGCAGCGGCGGGAGCTGGGGGAGCTGCTGGAGACCCAACGGCGCCAGTACCGGGCGCGCAGGGAGCGCCTCAAGGAGGTGGGGGCGCCCCCAAAATACCCCCCCGCGGCCCGAAATGCCCCCCCCGCGGCCCGAAATGCCCCCCCGCGGCCCGAAATGCCCCCCCGCGGCCCGAAATGCCCCCCCCCGCGGCCCGAAATGCCCCCCCCCGCGGCCCGAAATGCCCCCCCCCGCGGCCCGAAATACCCCCCCGCGCCCCAAAATACCCCCCGCGCCCCAAAATATCAGCCTGTGCACCGAAATAACCCCACATAGACCGAAATACCCCCCTGCGCCCCTAAATACCCCCCTGTGCACCGAAATACCCCCCCGTGCACCAAAATACCCCCCCACAGGCTGAAATACCCTCCCGCGCCCCGAAATACCCCCCTGCACCCCTAAATACCCCCCTGCGGCCCGAAATACCCCCCCGTGCCCCGAAATACCCCCCCGTGCACCAAAATACCCCTCCACGCCCCGAAATACCCCTCTGCACCCCAAAATACCCCCATGTGCCCCAAAATACCCCCCCGCGCCCCATTCTCCCCAGATTTTTACTCCGGATTTTGTTTCATTCAGATTTTCAAATTTTGAACTTCTTTTTTTCCATTTTCACCTTTTGCGCCCAATTTTTCCCTTTAGATATTTCTAAGTTTTTGATTTTTTAACTTCTTTTTTTCATTTTTATTTTTTCGCTGATATTAACTCAAATTTTTAAATTTTCAACTTTTTTTCTCCTTTCTCACCGTTTCTTTGCACCAGATTTTTTTTTTTTAATTCAATCTCCAAAATTTTTAACTAATTTTTTCAATTTTTACCATTTTTTTTCCTCCAGATTTTTCCTTTCCCTTCAGATCCTTTCGTTTCAATTTTGAAACTTTCCCCATTTCCACCGGCTTTTCCCTCATTTTTTTTTTTTTTAAGCCACATTTTAAAATTTTCAACTTTTTTTTCTCCCTTCTCACCATTTCTTTACACCTTTTTTTTTTTTTTTTAATTCAACCTCCAAAATTTTTAACTAATTTTTTCAATTTTCACCGCTTTTTCCTCCAGATTTTTCTTTTCCCTTCAGATCTTTTAGCTTCGATTTTTGAAACTTTCCCCATTTCCACCGGCTTTTCCCTCATTTTTTTTTTTTTTAAACCCACATTTTAAAATTTTCAACTTTTTCTCCCTTCCCACCGTTTCTTTACACCTGTTTTTTTCTTTTTTTAAATTCAAACTTCGATATTTTTAACGTCTTTTTTCAATTTTCACCGTTTTTTCCTCCGAATTTTCCTTTCCAGATCTCAAGTTTTGAACTCCCCTTATTCCCACCGCCTTTTCCCTCTTTATTTTTGTTACAAATCGCATTCTAAAATCCGTAACTTTCTCCGACTCCCGCCGCGTTTTTTTTTTTCCCTCCCGATTCTCCTTCCCCGATTCGCCTTTTCCGATTTTTATTTTTTTTTTCCGGCCTCGCCCTTTTTCTCCCTTCCATCCTTTCCTTCCCCGCTCCCCTTTTCCCAGCCTTACGTCCCGTTTTTTTTACTTTTTTCTTTTTTTCCTTTTTCCTCTCGGCCCCTCGCGCCCCCGCCGGGGCAGGAGCTGCAGGAGGACCCCAGCACGCCGCGACGGGAGAAGCAGGAGCGGCTCCTGCGCCACAAGGAGACGCTGCAGCAGCTCCAGGCCGAGGAGGAGGCCGCTCTCCTCTGCCGCCAGCGACAGGACTTCGATCTCCAGTGCCGCCAGTACAAACGCAAAATGTTACTGGCGAGACACGACCTCGACCAGGATCTCCTGCGGGAGGTGAGGGAGGGGGGAAAGGGTGGGGGGGGGGGGTTTAGGGGCGGTCCTGGGGGCGTAGGAGAGGATTTTGGGGGACCCTGGGGCTCTGGGGAAGGATTTTGGGGCGATTAGGGGGATCCTGGGAAGGAATTTGGGGGGTTAAGGGGAGCCCTGGGGGTGTGGGGGAGGATTTGGGGGGGATTAGGGGGGTCCTGGGGGCATGGGAGAGGATTTTGGGGGAACCCTGGGGCTCTGAGGAAGTATTTGGGGGTGGTTAGGGGGGACCTGAGGACGATTTTGGGGGTTTAGGGGAGCCCTGGGGGTGTGGGGGAGGATTTGGGGGGGATTATGTGGGGCTCTGGGGAACATTTTGGGGGTTTAGGGGGGTCCTGGGGGTGTGGGAGAGGATTTTGGGGGACCCTGGGGCTCTCGGGAAGGATTTTGGGGCGATTAGGGGGATCCTGGGAAGGAATTTGGGGGGTTAAGGGGAGCCCTGGGGGTGTGGGGGAGGATTTGGGGGGGATTTGGGGGGAATAGGGGGAGCCTGAGAAGGAATTTTGGGGGTTTAGGGGGGGCCTGGGGGCGTGGGAGAGGATTTTGGGGGACCCTGGGGCTCTGGGAATGGATTTTGGGGTGATTAGGGGGATCCTGGGAAGGATTTGGGGGGGTTTAGGGGGGCCCTGGGGGCGTGGGAGAGGATTTTGGGGGACCCTGGGGCTCTGGGGAAGGATTTTGGGGCGATTAGGGGGATCCTGGGAAGGACTTTGAGGGGTTTAGGGGGGCCCTGGGGGCGTGGGAGAGGATTTGGGGGGGATTTGGGGCTCTGAGGAAGGATTTTGGGGGTTTAGGGGGATCCTGGGAAGGAATTTGGGGGTTTAGGGCGGTCCTGTGGGGTGTGGGGAAGGATTTGGGGGGGATTTGGGGGGATTAGGGGGAGCCTGGAAAGGAATTTTGGGGGTTTAGGGGGGCCCTGGGGGTGTGGGGAAGGATTTTGGGGGGATTTGGGGGGCCCTGGGGGTGGATTTGGGGGGTTTAGGGGGGTCTGGGAGCGTGGGGTGGGGGTTAGGGGGTCTCTGGGGCCGTGGGGCAGGATTTTAGGGGTCCGGGGTATCTGTGGGGCAGAATTTGGGGGTTTTCGAGCTATGGGGCAAGATTTGGGGTGTCCCTGGAGCTTATGGGGCAGGATTTGGGGTGTCCTTGACCCTATAGGGCAGAATTTGGGGTGTTCCTGGAACTTATGGGGCAGAACTTGGGGGTTTCTTGAACTTACGGGGCAGGATTTGGGGTGTCTGTGGGTCTATGGGGCAGAATTCAGGGTGTGCTTGGAACTTATGGGGCAGAACTTGGGGCATGTATGGGGCAGAATTCGGGGTGTCCTTGGGACTTATGGGGCAGAACTTGGGGCATGTATGGGGCAGGATTCGGGGTGTCCTTGGGACTTATGGGGCAGAACTTGGGGCATCTATGGGGCAGGATTTGGGGTGTCCCTGGGACTTATGGGGCAGAATTTGGGGCATCTATGGGGCAGAATTCGGGGTGTCCTTGGGACTTATGGGGCAGAACTTGGGGCATCTATGGGGCAGGATTTGGGGTGTCCTTGGGCCTTTGGGGTAGAACTTGGGGCCACCCTGCCTCTATGGGGCAGAATTTCGGGGGGTTCCCACTTATTCCCAGTAAGTCGCTATGGGGCAGATTCCCCCCCCCCCCCCCCCCAAAAAAAATCTATGGGGCAGCGCCTGTCTCTCTCAGCCGCCATTTCCCGTCAACCCCTCGGGGTGGGAGTTTTTTAGCAGGTGGGGTGTATTTTAGGGGGGGGGGGGGGTGTGCCCCATTTTTCTATGGGGCAGCACCCGTGGGTCCCACCCCGTCCCCCCCGCCCCGTCCCCCCTCCCTGCCCCGCTTTGTCGCCGTGGGGCCCCTCGCAGGAACTGAACAAAAAGCAGACGCAGAAAGATCTGGAATGTGCCACCCTCCTCCGACACCACGAGGCCACCGGCCAATTAGAAACGAGACAATTAACGACCCTTCACCGCACCCGCTGCGACCTGGCCCGCTGTCAGCACCAGTCGGAACTGGCCAATCAACGCGAGTACAACCAACGGCGTCACCGCGAGCTCCGCCAGAAACACGCGGCCCAAGTGAGACAACAACCCAAAAATCTACGAGTAGGTGGAGCCGGAGGGGGCGGGGAGGAGCTTGGGGGAGTGGAGGGCGTGGTTTTCAAGATGGAGGCTGAAGGAGAAGGGGTGGAGGTGGAGGAATGGGGGGAAATGGCCGACGGGGGGGTCGGAATGGCCGACGGGGGGGTCGGAATGGCCGACGGGGGGGTCGAAATGGCTGAAAGAGGGATCAAAATGGCCGACGGGGGGATTGAAATGGCCGACAGAGGGTTCAAAATGGCCGACGGGGGGGTCCAAATGGCCGAAAGAGGGATCAAAATGGCCGACAGGGAGGTCAAAATGGCCGACAGGGAGGTCAAAATGGCCGACAGGGAGGTCAAAATGGCCGACAGAGGGATCAAATTGGCCGACGGGGGGGTCAAATTGGCCGACAGGGGGATCAAAATGGCTGACGGAGGGGTTGAAATGGCCGACGGGGGGGTCAAAATGGTGGATGGGGGTTTCAAAATGGCGGACAGGGGGTTCAAAATGGCGGCGGAGGAAGGGGAAGCGGAAGGGGAGTGGCACAAAATGGCGTCTGGTGGGTTCAAAATGGCGGCGGAGGGGGAAACGGAAGGGGAGTGGCGGGAAATGGTGGAGGGCGGGTTCAAGATGGCGGAGGGCGAGCGGGAAAGGGCGGGGAGCGATTTCAAAATGGCCGCGGGCGATTTCCTCAAAATGGCGGGAGGGGCGGGGCGTCGCGCGGCGTCACGTGACCTCGAAACGGCGGGAAACGGCTTCAAAATGGCGTCGGGGGCGAACAAAATGGCGGAGGGGGGCCTCGGCGGGGGGTCACGTGACTTGGAAATGGCGGGAAGCTGCCTGGAAACGGCGTCACGTGACCTCGGAACAGCCGGAAACGCCCCCAAAATGGCGGGAAACGACCTCGGAACGGCGTCACGTGACCTGGAAATGGCGGGAGGCGTCTTGGGAACGGTGTCACGTGACTTCGAAATGGCCGGGGGGGGTCTCGGAGGTGGGTCAGGTGACCCCGCAGCGGCAGGAAGTGACCCGGGAAAACCCGGAAGTGACCCCAGAGTGGCAGGAAGTGACCTTGAAATACCCGGAAGTGACCCCAGAATGGCAGGAAGTGACCCCGAAATACCCGGAAGTGACCCTCAAACGCTCAGAATTGACCCCGAAATACCCGGAAGTGACCCCGAAATACCCGGAAGTGACCCCAAAACACCCGGAAGTGACCCGGAAATACCCGGAAGCGACCTTGAAATACCCAAAACTAACTCCAGAGCGGCAGGAAGTGACCCCAGGATACCCGGAAGTGACCTCAGGATACCCGGAAGTGACCCCCAGACCCCCGGAAGTCACCCCCAGACCCCCGGAAGTCACCCCCAGACCCCCGAAAATACCCCCAAAACACGCTCGGGCGACCCCAAACCCCCGCCCCCTTTCCCCACCCCGCGCCGCTCCCCTCCCCGCCCCCCTCCTCCTTCGGCGGCCATCTTGCCTCACCTCCTCTGCTGGGCCTTACCCTTAGGCCTCGCCCTCCGCCCGGGCCTCCCTTCCCTCCTTTTCCTCTTCGTCGCCTTTTGGCTCCAAAACCGCCGTTTTTGGGGCATTTTGGGCGCTTTGGAAAGCGGCGCGGCGGGCGTGGCCGTGGCCTACGCCCTCCTCCCCCTCTGCCGCCATTTTGGGAGCCTCCATTTCGCCACTTTGACGGCGGGGGGAGGCGTTTTGGCCCTTTTAAGCTTCGGGACCCGCCGGGGGCCATTTTACGCCCCGGTTTTTTTTTTGGCCGCCCAGTTTTTGGTTTTTCCGTGGCTTTTTTTGCCCCTTTACATTTTGGGGGTGCTGGCGCGGGAAGGGGGGGGCCTGGGGGGGCTGCCCCGACGTTTACGCCGTCTGTGGCTCCGCGTCCTGCTGGGGTTACCCCCCTCCCTCTTCGCCATCTTTTTGCGCCTCGGTTTCGCCTCCGAGCGGCGACTTTTCCGCCTTTTCCCCAAAACCAACAAATCGGGGTTCAAATCCCGCCTGCCCGTCCCCCGAAAAAAAAGGGGGGGCCCCCAAACCCCGCCCCCGCAACCCTTCCCCTTCCCCCTCCCCCATTGGCTCGTCGCCCTCTGGCTTCGAGCCCGTCGAGCGGCTTCACGCCTTTCCCCCCCCGCCGGATTTTTTTTCGGGGCGACGCGACGACCCCCCCCGCCCCCGAGTCGGATCCCCCGACCTGCCCCCAGACCTTTAGCCCCCCCGCTACGAACCCCACAAATTTGGGGGGCCCCCCCGAGAAGGGGGAGGAGCGGAGACGCCCTTCGGGGGGGACCCGTCGGCGTCGCGGCCCCCCCGCCGTCACGACGCCCCTGGAGGTGACGGCGGCCAATGGGGCCGCGGCCCCACCCAGGCACTACGGACACACCCCCCCCCCCCTTTTTTTTTTTTTTTGGGGGGGGGGGTGTCCCCAAAAACTGGGGGATCCCCCCCAGAAACCCCCTTTTTTGGGGGTGAAAACCCCTTTTTTAGCCCCCGGGGGGGGGGGGGGGCTCTGAAATCACTTTCCCACCTTCCGCCGGTATTTTTGGGGGGGTGTCTCCCCCCCCCCCCCACCTGAAAAACAGGGTTCAGGCCCCCCCCGAAATCTTTAATATTTGCCCTCCCCTTGTTTGAGACCCCCCTCTAAATTTTTAGGGACCCCCCCTCTAAATTTTTAGGGACCCCCCCAAAAAATTTTTTGGGACCCCCAAAATTTTTAGGGACCCCCCCCCCAGAAAATTTTTAGGGACCCCGCAATTTTTTGAGGACCCCCGAAAAATTTTAGGAAACCCCCCCCATATTTTTAGGGACCCCCCCAAAATTTTTAGGGATCCCCACAAATTTTTAGGGGCCACCACAACTTTTTAGGGACCCCCACAACATTTTTTGGGACCCCCAAAATTTTTAGGGACCCCCCCCCCCCCAGAACTTTTAGGGTTGTGCCCCCCCCTAAAATATTTCACATTCCTGCCACAGCGGATTTTTGGGGACCCCCCCTTCAAATAAATTTGGGGGACACTCCCCCCCCCCCCCCCCCCTTTAGAAAAAAAATTCCTGGGGGTGCCCCCCCAAAAAATTTTTTCCAAAATTTTTGAGGGGGGGGGACGGACACTTCCCTCTCCCCCCCCCCCAGCCCGCCTCAAAAATTTAAAAAATTTGGGGACCCCCCCCAAGGGCTTTAAAACCCTCCGAACGTCCGAGGTCACCCCCAAAATTTTGGGTGCCCCCCCCCAAGGGGTTTCAGGACCCCCAAATTTTTACGGAGGGGCCCCCCCGACATTTTGGGGGCCCCCCCGACATTTTGGAGTCCCCCCCCCCCCTCAAATTTTCGAGGTGTCGGCCCCCCCCCCCCCCCGTTTCGCGCTGCTTCGCTATTTATTGATATTTTGGGGCGGGGGGGGGGGGGGAATGCGTTTTGGGGCGATTTCTTCATTTTCCATCATTTTCTGTTCCGTTTTTTGTTGGTTTTTATGATTTTCCGATTCTCGGGTTTTGGTTTTTTTTGGGGGGGGGGGGGGGCCAAGAATTTTTCCGGTTTGTTTTAATTATTTTATTTTAAATATATTATTTTTTAAAATCGACATTTTTTTTTTGGTTTTTTTTTCTGTTTTTTTTTCTTTTTTTTTTTTTTTTTTAATTTGGGTTTCGGGGCGGGGGGGGGGGGCAGGGGAGGAGCACCCGTGGGTGCTGGGGGGGGGTCGTTGCGGGTCTCGGGGTCACCCAGTGGGTGTTGGGGGTCGATGAAGGGGTCAACCGTTGGGTGGGGGGTTGTGGGCGGGGCACCCATGGGTGTGGGCGTCGCCCAATGGGCGCTGGGGGTCAATGAAGGGGTCAACCGTTGGGTGGGGTCGTGGGCGGGGCACCCATGGGTGGGGGCGTCACCCAATGGGTCCCAACTCAATGAAGAGGTCAACCATTGGGTGTTGGGGGCACCCATGGGTGTGGGCGTCGCCCAATGGGCGCTGGGGGTCAATGAAGGGGTCAACCGTTGGGTGGGGGGTCATGGGCGGGGCACCCGTGGGTGGGGGCGTCACCCAATGGGTCCCAACTCAATGAAGAGGTCAACCATTGGGTGTTGGGGGCACCCATGGGTGTGGGCGTCGCCCAATGGGCGCTGGGGGTCAATGAAGGGGTCAACCATTGGGTGGGGGGTCATGGGCGGGGCACCCATGGGTGGGGGCGTCACCCAATGGGTCCCAACTCAATGAAGAGGTCAACCATTGGGTGTTGGGGGCACCCATGGGTGTGGGCGTCGCCCAATGGGCGCTGGGGGTCAATGAAGGGGTCAACCATTGGGTGGGGGGTCATGGGTGGGGCACCCATGGGTGTGGGCGTCGCCCAATGGGCGCTGGGGGTCAATGAAGGGGTCAACCGTTGGGTGGGGGGTCGTGGGCGGGGCACCCATGGGTGGGGGCGTCGCCCAACGGGTCCCGACTCAATGAGGAGGTCACCCATGGGGGGCGGGGGGCACCCCAATACCTGGAGTCATCACGTGACGGGTCGGGGCGTGTCCTGATGGGCGTGGCTCCTGCCTTTAACCCCGCCCTCCTCCTTTTTCTTCTCTCCGATTGGCCAGTCCAAGGAGCTGCAGCTGAAGCGGCAGTTCCAGGCCCGGTGCCACGCCCAGGCCCGGCAGTACAAGGCGCTGAGGTCCCGCCTCCTTGGGGGCGGGGCTAAAGGCCCCCACAAGCTCCTCCTCCAACGCCTCAAGGCCGAGCAGACGCGCAAGATGGCCGCCCTGGCCGAGCAGTACGAGCTCAGCCTCAGCGAGATGTTGGCCAGTCAGGCCGTAGGTGGCCACCGGGGGGGACGGCGGCGGGGAGGGAGTCACTGGGAGTCACTGGGAACCAACTGGGAGTCGATGGGAGTCACTGGGAACCAACTGGGAGTCACTGGGAACCAACTGGGAGGCGATGGGAGTCACTGGGAACCAACTGGGAGTCGATGGGAGTCACTGGGAACCAACTGGGAGTCACTGGGAACCAACTGGGAGTTGATGGGAGTCACTGGGAACCAACTGGGAGTCACTGGGAACCAACTGGGAGTTGATGGGAGTCACTGGGAACCCACTGGGAGTCACTGGGAACCCACTGGGAGTCACTGGGAACCAACTGGGAGTCACTGGGAACCAACTGGGAGTCGATGGGAGTCACTGGGAACCAACTGGGAGTCACTGGGAACCAACTGGGAGTTGATGGGAGTCACTGGGAACCAACTGGGAGTCACTGGGAACCAACTGGGAGTCACTGGGAACCAACTGGGAGTTGATGGGAGTCACTGGGAACCAACTGGGAGTCACTGGGAACCACCTGGGAGTCGATGGGAGTCACTGGGAACCAACTGGGAGTCACTGGGAACCAACTGGGAGTCGATGGGAGTCACTGGGAACCAACTGGGAGTCACTGGGAACCAACTGGGAGTTGATGGGAGTCACTGGGAACCCACTGGGAGTCACTGGGAACCACCTGGGAGTTGATGGGAGTCACTGGGAACCAACTGGGAGTCACTGGGAACCAACTGGGAGTCGATGGGAGTCACTGGGAACCAACTGGGAGTCACTGGGAACCAACTGGGAGTCGATGGGAGTCACTGGGATCCAACTGGGAGTCACTGGGAACCAACTGGGAGTCACTGGGAACCAACTGGGAGTCGATGGGAGTCACTGGGAGGTGATAGGAGTCACTGGGAACCAACTGGGAGTCACTGGGAACCAACTGGGAGTCACTGGGAACCACCTGGGAGTCGATGGGAGTCACTGGGATCCAACTGGGAGTCACTGGGAGTCACTGGGAACCAACTGGGAGTCACTGGGAACCAACTGGGAGTCACTGGGAACCAACTGGGAGGTGATAGGAGTCACTGGGAACCAACTGGGAGTCACTGGGAACCAACTGGGAGTTGATGGGAGTCACTGGGAACCAACTGGGAGTCACTGGGAACCAACTGGGAGTCGATGGGAGTCACTGGGAACCAACTGGGAGTCACTGGGAACCAACTGGGAGTCGATGGGAGTCACTGGGAACCAACTGGGAGTCACTGGGAACCACCTGGGAGTCGATGGGAGTCACTGGGAACCAACTGGGAGTCACTGGGAACCAACTGGGAGTTGATGGGAGTCACTGGGAACCAACTGGGAGTCGATGGGAGTCACTGGGAACCAACTGGGAGTCGATGGGAGTCACTGGGAACCAACTGGGAGTCACTGGGAACCAACTGGGAGTTGATGGGAGTCACTGGGAATCAACTGGGAGTCGATGGGAGTCACTGGGAACCAACTGGGAGTCGATGGGAGTCACTGGGAACCAACTGGGAGTTGATGGGAGTCACTGGGAATAAACTGGGAGTTGATGGGAGTCACTGGGAACCAACTGGGAGTCACTGGGAACCAACTGGGAGTTGATGGGAGTCACTGGGAACCAACTGGGAGTTGATGGGAGTCACTGGGAATCAACTGGGAGTCAATGGGAGTCACTGGGAACCAACTGGGAGTTGATGGGAGTCACTGGGAACCAACTGGGAGTCACTGGGAACCAACTGGGAGTTGATGGGAGTCACTGGGAACCAACTGGGAGTCACTGGGAACCAACTGGGAGTTGATGGGAGTCACTGGGAACCCACTGGGAGTCACTGGGAACAAACTGGGAGTCACTGGGAACCACCTGGGAGTTGATGGGAGTCACTGGGAACCAACTGGGAGTCGATGGGAGTCACTGGGAACCAACTGGGAGTCACTGGGAGTCACTGGGAACCAACTGGGAGTCGATGGGAGTCACTGGGAACCAACTGGGAGTCACTGGGAACCACCTGGGAGTTGATGGGAGTCACTGGGAACCAACTGGGAGTCACTGGGAACCAACTGGTACTCAATGGGACTCAACTGGGAGTTGCCTGGGAGTCAGTTGAGAACCAATGGGCCTCAGCGGGACCCAACTGGGCCAAACTGGGACCCAACGGAGCCAAACTGGGACTCAGTGAGGCCAAACTGGGACCCAACTGGGCCAAACTGGGACCCAACGGAGCCAAACTGGGACCCAGTGAGGCCAAACTGGGACCCAACTGGGCCAAACTGGGATTAAATGGGACTCAAAGGGACCCAACTGGGCCAAACTGGGACCCAACTGGGCCAAACTGGGACCCAACGGAGCCAAACTGGGACTCAGTGAGGCCAAACTGGGACCCAACTGGGCCAAACTGGGACCCAATGGGGCCAGACTGGACCTCAGTGGGCCTAACTGGGACTCGATGGGACCCAACTGGGCCAAACTGGTCCCCGACGAGCCCCACCCGGCCCCAACATACCCCGAGGCCATCGTTACCCTTGGGGGAGGCCCCGCCCCTGACTCCTCCTCCCTCCCCAGCTCCGATTGGACGAGACGCAGGAGGCGGAGTGCGAGGGGCTGCGGGTGCAACTGGAGCGGGAACTGGAGCTGCTCAACGTCTCCCAGCGCAGGCTCCGCCTCCGCGCCGAGGCCCAGCACGAGCGGGAGCGGCGGGACCTGGGCGAGCGGCTCTCCCTGCGCCGCGCCCTCCTGGAGCAGCGGGTACGGCCCGGGGCGGGGCCCGGGGGGGGCGGCCCCGCCCTTCCCGAGGGGCTACGGGGCGGTTTCGGGCCTCCCTGAGGGGATTTGGGGCGGTTTCGGGGCTTCCCGAGGGGATTTGGGGCGGTTTCAAGGATCCCTGTGGGGATTTGGGGCGGTTTCGGGGCTCCCCGAGGGGATTTGGGGCGGTTTCGGGGCTCCAAGAGGGGATTCGGGGCGGTTTCAGAGCTCCCCGTGGGGATTTGGGGAGGTTTCGGAGCTCCCCGAGGGGATTTGGGGAGGTTTCGGAGCTCCCCATAGGGATTTGGGGCGGTTTCGGGGCTTCCCGAGGGGATTTGGGGTGGTTTCGGGGCTCCCTGAGGGGATTTGGGGCGGTTTCGGGGCTTCCCGAGGGGATTTGGGGCGGTTTCAGGGCTCCCCGAGGGGATTTGGGGCGGTTTCAAGGATCCCTGTGGGGATTTGGGGCGGTTTTGGGGCTCCCCGAGGGGCTTCGGGGCGGTTTCAGGGCTCCCCGAGGGGATTTGGGTCGGTTTCGGGGCTTCCCGAGGGGATTTGGGGCGGTTTTGGGGCTCCCCATAGGGATTTGGGGCGGTTTCGGGGCTCCAAGAGGGGATTCGGGGCGGTTTCAGAGCTCCCCGTGGGGATTTGGGGCGGTTTCGGGGCTCCCTGAGGGGATTTGGGCGGTTTCGGGGCTCCCTGAGGGGATTTGGGGCGGTTTCGGAGCTCCCCGAGGGAATTTGGGGTGGTTTCGGGGCTCCCCGTGGGGATTTGGGGCGGTTTCGGGGCTCCCCGAGGGGATTTGGGGCGGTTTCAAGGATCCCTGTGGGGATTCGGGGTGGTTTCGGGGCTCCCCGAGGGGCTTCGGGGCGGTTTCGAGGCTCCCCGAGGGGATTTGGGGCGGTTTCAGGCCTCCCGAGTCCAGATTTTAGTCGTTTCAAGCCCCCCCAGCCGCCATTTTGATAATTTCACCCCTCCCCAACCCAGATTTTGGTAGTTTCAAGCCCCCCCGATCCAGATTTTAGTCGTTTCAAGCCCCCCCAGCCGCCATTTTGATAATTTTAGACCTCCCCAATCCATATTTTGGTAGTTTCAAGCCCCCCCAATCCAGTTTTTAGTCGTTTCAAGCCCCCCCAGCCGCCATTTTGATAATTTCACCCCTCCCCAACCCAGATTTTGGTAGTTTCAAGCCCCCCCAATCCAGTTTTTAGTCGTTTCAAGCCCCCCCAGCCGCCATTTTGATGATTTCACCCCTCCCCAACCCAGATTTTGGTAGTTTCAAGCCCCCCCAATCCAGTTTTTAGTCGTTTCAAGCCCCCCCAGCCGCCATTTTGAGAATTTTAAACCTCCCCAATCTATATTTTGGTAGTTTCAAGCCCCCCCAATCCAGTTTTTAGTGGTTTCACCCCCCCCCCCGCCGCCATTTTATCCCCTTTTTTTTTCCCCCTTCTGCCGTCGTCACGTGACGCCTCGTGGCCCCGCCCCGGCAGATCGAGGAGGAGCTGCTGGCGCTGCAGGCGGAACGTTCCGAGCGAATCCGGGCGCTGCTGGAGCGCCACGCCCGCGAGCTCGAGGCCTTCGACGCCGAAAGCCTCCGATTGGGCTTCTCCGGGATGGCCCTGGGGGCTGGCCCCGCCCCCGGCCCGCCCCCTCCCCTGCCCCGCCCTTCCCGCCCCGTCCCCCGCAGCGGTTCCCGCTGGACCCACGGCCCCCCCGACGCTCGAAGACAACCCCCTCCGCTATTGGCCCCGCTGCTTGCGGCCCCGCCCACCGACCCGCCTCCGCTTCCCGCCACGGGGGGCGCCATGACGGGGAGGGTTAGCCCCGCCCACAAGGCCAGGAAGGGGGCGGGGACAGGGGAGGGAGGGGCCGAGGCGCGCCCGCATCTCGACGGGGCGCGGCGCCCCTTGTCCTAAAGGGGGGGGGGGGCGGAGAGCCACGCCCACTCGGGCACAAGCCACGCCCCTTCCTCAAGCTCCGCCTCCCCCTTAACCGATCGGTTTGATTCTGTTAATTTTTGGGGTTTTTTTTTTTTTAAACACGGGGGGGGGGGGGCGTGGCCAAATGTAAACGAGCTCGTTAAGATTCATTAACATTTCGGAATGCAAATTAATTTAAATTTTTTGAGCAATTCGTAATTTGGGTTTTTTTGGAATCAAAACCCGTTGGTGCCGTCGGAGAGCGATTAAAATGTCCCGTTTAAATTAAATTAATTAATTATTTAATTTGTTTCATTGATTTTAATTGATTTTAACGTGTTTAATTCATTAATTAAATATTTAATTGAATTTAATAATTAAATTTAAATGTCCCGTTTGAATTAAATTTAATTTGTTTAATCTATTTTAATTTATTTTAACGTGTTTAATTTAATTCATTACTTAAACATTTAATTGAATTTAATAATTAAATTTAAATGTCCCGTTTAAATTAAATTATTTAATTTGTTTCATTTATTTTATTTTGACGTGTTTTATTTAATTCATTAATTAAATATTTAATTAAATTCAATAATTAAATTTAAATGTCCCGTTTAAATTAAATTATTTATTTAATTTGTTTAATTTATTTTAATTGATTTTAACGTGTTTAATTTAATTCATTAATTAAATCTTTAATTGAATCTAATGATTAAATTAAAATGTCCCGTTTAAATTAAATAAATTAAATATTTAACTCGTTTAATTTAATTTATTTTAATTTATTTTAACGTGTTTATTTCATTAATTTAATCTTTAATTTAATGTAATAATTAGATTAAAATGTCCCGTTTAAATTAAATTAATTAAAAATTTAATTTGTTTCATTTATTTTAATTTGTTTTAACGTGTTTAATTCATTAATTAAATCTTTAATTTAATAATTAAATTAAAATGTCCCGTTTAAATTAAATTAATTAAAAATTTAATTTGTTTTAATCATTTTAATTTATTTTAACGTGTTTAATTTCATTCATTCTCTTTAATAACTAAATTAAAATGTCCCGTTTAAATTAATTAAATATTTAATTTGTTTAATTTGATATGTTTTAATTTTTTTAACGTGTTTAAGTTATTAATTAAATAATTTAATTTAATAATTAAAATTTCCTGTTTAAATTAAATTAATTAAATATTTAATTTGTTCAATTTAATTTATTTTAATTTATTTTAACGTGTTTAATTCAATTCATTAATGAAATATTTAATTTAATATTAATTAAATTAAAATTTCCCGTTGCTGTTTAAATCGCAAATTAATTTGCGTTTTTCAACCACTCAGAATCGGAAGGTTTCGTTAAAATTTCGGCTTTTTAACAAAAATTTGCATTTTGCCCTCCGTTTTAATTCGAGTTTTTTTAATTACAGCTCAAGTTTTAATCGATCAAAATCCGATTTTTAATTAAAATTCGGTTGGATTTTTAAATTTAAAAATTTTGTTAATCCGCTACAGTCGTCGGGGTTAAAAATGAAATTTTAAAAATCAAAATTCAGGTTTTTCATCCAAAATTTGATGTTTTAATCAAAATTTCACCTTTCAAATCATTTCATTTCGCAATTAATGAAATTATGAAATTAATGAAATTAATGAAATTTAATTTTCTCCTTAAAATGCATTTCGACTTTTCAATCAGAATTTGAACGTTTTAATCGATGAAAATTCGATTTTTTTTAAAAATTAAAATTTCAACTCCAGTAGAAATTCGTTTTAATTTTGTTGCCGATTAATTTTTTTTTTTTTAATCCGCATTAATTTTAATTTAAAAATTAAATCACAAAATTCATATTTTAATCTAATTCAATTCGAATTGGACAAAATGATTTTGAAATCAAAATGAAATTTAATTTCTTAAATTCAACTTCGATTTTTTTAGTTCAAATGAATTTCAGCTTCTCGGGCGAAATTTTAATGTTTTGATCAATTCAAATTCGGTTTTCCAATTAAAATGAGAATTTTAATTTTGTAATCAATCAACATTGATTTTTTAATTAA
Source organism: Athene noctua (assembly GCF_965140245.1). Lineage (NCBI taxonomy): Eukaryota > Metazoa > Chordata > Aves > Strigiformes > Strigidae > Athene > Athene noctua. The sequence goes on from NC_134073.1 coordinate 417,909, forward strand.
AATTAATTTTGTAACCAACCAGCATTTGATTTTTTTTAATTAAAATTTAATTTTGTAACCAATCAGCATTTGATTTTTTTTCATTAAAATTAATTTTGTAATCGATGAACATTTGATTTTTTAATTAAAATTAATTCTGTAACCAATCAGCATTTGATTTTTTTAATTAAAATTAATTTTGTAACCAATTATCATTTGATTTTTTTTTAATTAAAATTAATTTTCTAAGCAGTCGGCATTTGATTTTTTTTAATTAAAATTAATTTTGTAACCAATCAGCGTTTGATTTTTTTTAATTAAAATTAATTTTTTACTCAATGAGCATTTGATTTTTTTTAATTAAAATTAATTCTGTAACCAATCAGCATTTGATTTTTAAATTAAAATTAATTGTGTAACCAATTATAATTTGATTTTTTTTAATTAAAATTAATTTTGTAACCAGCATTTGATTTTTTTTAATTAAAATTAATTTTTTACTCAATGAGCATTTGATTTTTTTTAATTAAAATTAATTTTGTAACCAATTAGCATTTAATTTTTAAATTAAAATTAATTTTGTAACCAATTAGCATTTAATTTTAATTAAAATTAATTTTGTAACCAATCAGCATTTGATTTTTAAATTTAAATTAATTGTGTAACCAATTATAATTTGATTTTTTTTAATTAAAATTAATTTTGTAACCAATCAGCATTTGATTTTTTTAATTAAAATTAATTTTGTAATCAATGAGCATTTGGGGTTTTTTTAATTAAAATTAATTTTGTAACCAATCAGCATTTGATTTTTTAATTAAAATTCAGTGTTAAAATCCATTTTAATGTTTGACTTAATTACAATTTGAAGTCTCCAAGATTAATTTCAAGTTTTAAATCAAAATTAATTTTCACTTTTGCGTCAAAATTTGATTTTTAAAATTTCAACTTTTAATTACCAGTTCGTGTAAATCTTGGAATCAATTAAAACTTTGATTTTTTTTTCATGCAAATTAATTTCAATTTTTAAACCAAAATTCTAATTTTTCAATCGATTTAAATTTGAAATTTTTCCTTAATTAACATTCATTCCCGTTTGTAACCTAAAATTCTTTTTTTTCTTTTTTTCAATCGAGGTGAATTTGTAAATGGATCGGCCGAGGTTAATTTAAATATTTAATTGCGGTTAAGCTCGAGGTGAAATTCTTGTCAAACGTAAATTTCTGGAAAACGGAAAATTCAAATTGTTGGAAATTCCTCACAAATCTCAGTGAAAACCGAAAATTTTTTTTTAATTTTTTTTTTTTTTTGACGTTTTTGTGGAATTTGAATGAAAATTTCTGGAGCCGGATGGAAATTTCGGGTGGAAATTAAATGAGAATTTAACGGCAACGGGGCGTGAAACGGAAATTTTTGTAAAACTGAAATGGAAAGTGAAATTAATGCAAATGAGCATTCAAAAAACCGGACGTTAAATGTCACATCGAGCGAATGCGAGGTGAAAATAATTAGAATCTCGGAAAAATTATTAAAATTTATTAAATTTTGTGAGTATCTATTGGGATGTATTAAAATTTATTAGAATTTATTGAAATTTATTTAAATTAATCGAAATTTGACCCCCCGCGTTCCTTGAGGCGAAATGAAAGCGTTAATTAAAACCGGGATGAGCTGCTGGAGGGGTCGCGGGGTTCAAATCGGCCTTAACCCCCCAAAAAATCAACGTAAATGTAAAGTCGATGAAATTTTAGAAAAAAGGCGCCGGAAATTAAAAACTCTCTGGAGAATTTTTTGTTCAGGGTCAATTTAAAGAAAATTTGACGTAAATGGAGAAACCAATCGACGCCATCGGAGGAAAACCGGACGTAAATGGAAAGTAGAAGGAGGTGAGCGAGAGAAAGGATCGACGGGTTTGAGGGGAAGGCGTCGGAAATGTTAAGGAAAATGGGCAGAAGCTAAAAAAAAAAATCGACGTAAGTTAAAAAAAAAATCGCTGTAAATTAAAAAAAAAATCGCAGTAAGTTAAAAATTTAAAAATCTCCGTAAGTTAAAAAAAAATCGCCGTAAATTTTAAAAAAAAAAATTGCTGCAAATTAAAAAAAAAATCGCCATAAATTAAAAAAAAAAATCGTTGTAAATTAAAAAAAAAAATCACTGTAAATTAAAAAAAAATCGTAGTAAGTTAAAAAAAAATTTAAAAATCGCCGTAAGTTAAAAAAAAATCGCCGTAAATTGAAAAAAAAAAAAAAGCTGTAAATTAAAAAAAAAAAATCGCCGTAAATTAAAAAAAAAACAATCGCCGTAAGTTAAAAACAAAAATCGTCGTAAATTAAAAAAAAAATCGCTGTAAATTTAAAAAAAAAAAATCGCCGTAAATTAAAAAAAAAAATCGCCGTAATTTAAAAAAAAATCGCCGTAAATTAAAAAAAAAATCGCCGTAAATTAAAAAAAAAAAAATCGCCGTAACTTAAAAAAAAATCGCCGTAAATTTAAAAAAAAATCGCCGTAAATTTAAAAAAAAAAAATCGCCGTAAATTAAAAAAAAAATCGCCGTAATTTAAAAAAATAAAATCGCATAAGTTAAAAAAAAAATCGCCGTAAGTTAAAAAAAAAATCGCTGTAAATTTAAAAAAAAATCGCCATAAATTAAAAAAAAATCGTCGTAAATTTAAAAAAAAAAATCACTGTAAATTAAAAAAAAATCGCAGTAAGTTAAAAAAAAATTTAAAAATTGCCGTAAGTTAAAAAAATATCGCCGTAAATTTAAAAAAGAAATCGTCGTAAGTTAAAAAAAAAAAATCGCCGTAAATTAAAAAAAAAAATCGCGTAAATTAAAAAAGAAAAAAAAGTCGCCATCCAGTTTAAAAAAACTGACGTCCTTTTTGTTTAAAAAAAAAGACGGAAACTAGAAAAAAAATCGACGTCAACTTAAAAAAAATCGAGTTAAATATTAAAAAAAAATCGCCGTAAGTTAAAAAAAAAAAAAAACTCGCCCTAAATTAAAACAAAAATCGAGGTAATTATTTTTTTTAAAAAAGACGGAAAATTTAAAAAAAATCGACGACGACTTAAAAAAAACCCCGAGGTAAATATAAAAAAAAAAATCGACGAAAATGAAAAAAAAAAAAAAAAAAAAATTCGCCCGAAATTATTTTTTTTCCGGAGAGAAAAAAAAAAAAAAATTAAAAATAATCCCCGCGTGTTGCTGAGGACGCCGCAGGCCCCGCCCCCGCCGCCATTAACGCGCCTCATTAATTATTCCCGTTGCCGCGGTAACGGCACGCAGGGAGGGGGGGGCGTGGCGACCGCGGGAAGTCCCGCCTCTCCCCGCCGCTGATTGGCTGCGTCCGCCGAGCGCGCGGCGCCGTTTGGCCCCGCCCCGAGGCGGCGGCGTCGCTGATTGGTTGTTGGCGCGGAGGGGGGGGGGGGCGGGTTCTCGCTGAGGGGTTTTTTTTTGATTGGCGCATGCGCGGCGCGGCGAGGGGGCGGGGCCAGCGGGCGCTGCTTCCGGGGTCACGTGGTCGCGGCCGGTTCTTAAAGGGGCCGCGGCGCGGGGGGGGGGCGGCGATGGCGGCCGCCGAGAACGTGTTCCTGTTCGTGCCCAACGTCATCGGTGAGGGGCACTGGGAGGGACTGGGAGGGACTGGGAGGGACTGGGAGGGACTGGGGGGGACTGGGGGAGGGACTGGGAAGGGGTTGGGGGGGACTGGGAGCGACTGGGAGGCACTGGGGGATGCTGGGAGCGACTGGGGGGAGCTGGGAGATGCTGGGAGGGACTGGGAGGCACTGGGAAGGGATTGGGGGGAACTGGGAGGCGCTGGGGGATGCTGGGGGGTACTGGGGGGAACTGGGAGGCACTGGGAAGGGATTGGGGGGACTGGGAGGCACTGGGGGATGCTGGGAGCGGCTGGGGGTAACTGGGAGGCACTGGGGGATGCTGGGAGGCACTGGGAAGGGATTGGGGGGACTGGGAGGCACTGGGGGATGCTGGGAGCGACTGGGGGGAGCTGGGAGGCACTGGGGGATGCTGTGGGGGACTGGGAGGGACTGGGAAGGGATTGGGGGGGACTGGGAGGCACTGGGGGATGCTGGGGGGGACTGGGAGGGACTGGGAAGGGATTGGGGGGGACTGGGAGGCACTGGGGGGGGACTGGGGGCAGACTGGGAGATACTGGGAGGGACTGGGAAGGGATTGGGGGGGACTGGGAGGGGACTGGGATATACTGGAGGGTACTGGGAGGAAGTGAGGGGGACTGGGAGGCGTGAAGTGATACTGGGAGGGGACTGGGGGCGACTGGAGGATACTGGGAGGGACTGGGGGGATCACTGGGCCCCTCCTCCGTGGCCACGCCCCCTCCTCTCTAGCCACGCCCTTTCCTGCGTGGCCACGCCCCCTCAGTAACCACACAGCCTGTCAGTGGCCACGCCCCCTCCCCATCAGCCCCACAGCGCCCCTCCCCAGTGGCCACACCCCTCCTTCTCACTAGCCACGCCCCCCAAGGTGTGACCACGCCCCTCCTCACTAGCCACGCCCTTTCCTCTGTGACCACGCCCCCAAAGGTCTGACCACGCCCCCTTATCACTGACCACGCCCCATCAGTAGGGCCCCAGCCCATCCTCATCGGCCCCACAGCTCCCATCCCCAGCGGCCACGCCCCTCCGTCTCACTAGCCACGCTTTTTTCCTGCGTGGCCACGCCCCCCCCGACCCTTAGCCACGCCCCCTGCCCTCAGGCTACTTCCGATTGGCTCTGGCGGCCGCCTCCTTCTACCTGATGCCGCGGGAGCCGGGGCCGGCGGCCGCCTGCTACGCCCTGAGCGGGCTACTGGACGCCGTGGATGGGCACGTGGCCCGGCTGCTGGGCCAGGGTGGGCGTGGTCTGGGGGCAGGGGGCGTGGTCTGGGGGCAGGGGGCGGGGTTTGGGGCAGAGGGCGGGGTTTGGGGGCAAGGGGCGGGCTTTCAGGGGAGGGAAGGGGGAAGGAAATGGCGGAAGGGGGAGCGGTTGGGGGGAAGGGAGGGGCGTGGCTAGCGGGGAAGGGGTGGGGCGAGCGGTGGGAGGGGGCGTGGTGAGTGGGAGGGGGCGTGGCGAGTGGTGGGAGGGGCTTGGGGTGGGCGGCGGCTGGTGGGAGGGGGTGAGATGGCAGCGGGGGGGTCGGGGAGGGGGCGGGGCTTAAGGAATGAGGGTCTGGGTGTGTCGCTTTGAAGCTCCACCCCTTTGTGGGTGTGGTTGATGTGGCCACGCCCAATTCCGCCATCTTGGCCGCCATCTTGGCCAACCTTCACACACGTTTCCCGCCCTCCTCCTGCCCCACAGCGACTCCGCAGCCCCACAGCGGGTTGTGGCCCCGCCCCCTTGGCCACTCCCCTTTTGTGGGCGTGTCTGGTACTTAGCCACGCCCAATTCCGCCATCTTGGCCGCCATCTTGCCCACCCTTCACACACATTCCCCGCCCTCCTCCTGCCCCACATCGACTCTGCGGCCCCACAGCGGGTTGTGGCCCCGCCCCCGAGGCTCCTCCCCTTTTGTGGGCGTGTCTGATCCTTGGCCACACCCTCTTCCGCCATCTTGGCCGCCATCTTGCCCACCCCAGCGCAGATTCCCCGCCCTCCTCCCGCCCCACAGCGACTCCGCAGCCCCACAGCGGGTTGTGGCCCCGCCCCCGAGGCCCCTCCCTTTTTTGTGGGCGTGTCTGATCCTTGGCCACACCCTCTTCCGCCATCTTGGACGCCATCTTGCCCGCCCCAGCGCAGATTCCCTGCCCTCCTCCCGCCCCACAGCGACTCCGCAGCCCCACAGCGGGTTGTGGCCCCGCCCCCGAGACCCCTCCCTTTTTTGTGGGCGTGTCTGATCCTTGGCCACACCCTCTTCCGCCATCTTGGCCGCCATCTTGCCCACCCCAGCGCAGATTCCCCGCCCTCCTCCCGCCCCACAGCGACTCCGCAGCCCCACAGCGGGTTGTGGCCCCGCCCCCGAGGCTCCTCCCCTTTTGTGGGCGTGTCTGATCCCTGGCCACGCCCCCAGGCTCGCGGCTGGGCGCCATGTTGGACATGCTGACCGACCGCCTCTCCACCATGTGCCTCCTGGTCAACCTGGCCCTGCTCTACCCGGGGGCGGCGGCCATCTTCCAGCTCAGCATGGCCCTGGACGTGGCCAGCCATTGGCTGCACATGCACTGGTGGGCGGGGCCTCCCCGGGGGCGTGGCATGCGAGTGGGAGGGGTTGGGCAGCGAGGGGCGGGGCCTGGGAGGAGGCGGAGGGGGCAGTTGGAGGGGTGGGGGGAAGGGGTGGGGGCGTGGTCTGGGCTTGGGGTGGGGGCGGAGCTTAAACCTTGGGGGATTGGCTGGACCTGGGGGCGGGGCCTGAAGGGGGGCGGGGATTGGTGGGGCTGGGGGCGGGGCGAGTGGGACGAAGCCCCTCCCTGGGGGTTGGGTGGGGGGTGGAGCCTTGTGGGTGGGGCCTAGTTATGGGCAGGGCCGGTGTGGGAGGAACTGGGAGGGCACTGGGTGAACTGGGAGGAACTGGAGGGGCACTGGGAGGGCACTGGGTGAACTGGGAGGAACTGGAGGGGCACTGGGCGGGCACTGGGTGAACTGGGGGGAACTGGAGGGGCACTGGGTGGGCACTGGGTGAACTGGGGGGAACTGGAGGGGCACTGGGCGGGCACTGGGTGAACTGGGAGGAACTGGAGGGGCACTGGGCGGACACTGGTTGAACTGGGAGGAACTGGAGGGGCACTGGGCGGGCACTGGGTGGACTGGGAGGAACTGGAGGGGCACTGGGCGGACACTGGTTGAACTGGGAGGAACTGGAGGGGCACTGGGCGGGCACTGGGTGAACTGGGAGGAACTGGAGGGGCACTGGGCGGGCACTGGGTGAACTGGGAGGAACTGGAGGGGCACTGGGCTGACACTGGTTGAACTGGGAGGAACTGGAGGGGCACTGGGCGGGCACTGGGTGAACTGGGAGGAACTGGAGGGGAACTGGGCGGACACTGGGTGAACTGGGAGGAACTGGGGGGGGGAATCGGACCCCCAAGATTTTGCGGGAGTGGTTGGGGGGGGGGAGGGGGTGTTGGGAATGAAATCTCACCCAATCAGAAGCGCCGGGAGGAGGCGAGGGGGCGTGGCCGTGTTGGGCGTGTCCTGCCCTGACCCCGCCCCCTTCGCCCCTCCCCCAGCACCACCCTGGAGGGCGGAGCCAGCCACAAGGCGGTGGGGGGGGAGGGGCACCCCCTGCTGCGCCTCTACTACGGCTCCAAGGTGAGCGGGGGCGGGGCCAGGGGGTGGGGGCGGGGCTAAGGGGGTGGCCACGCCCCTCTCGTGACCACGCCCACCACACCCAGCCCCTCCTGTTCCTGCTCTGCGCCGGCAACGAGGGGTTTTACTGCTGCCTCTACCTGCTGCACTTCGGGGAGGGGCCGCCCGGTGAGGGACTGGGGGGGACTGGGAGGGACTGGGAGGGATTGGGGGGCACTGGGAGGAGATTGGGAGGGACTGGGGGGACTGGGAGGGGATTGGGGGGGACTGGGAGGGATTGGGGGGGACTGGGAGGGACTGGGAGGGGATTGGGGGGCACTGGGAGGGGATTGGGGGGAATGGGGGGGACTGGGAGGGATTGGGGGGGACTGGGAAGGGATTGGGAGGGATTGGGGGGGATTGGGGGGCACTGGGAGGGACTGGGAGGGGATTGGGGGGCACTGGGAGGGGACTGGGAGGGGACTGGGAGGGACTGGGAGGGGATTGGGGGGGACTGGGAGGGACTGGGGGGGGATTGAGGGGGACTGGGAGGGATTGGGGGGAATGGGAGGGACTGGGAGGGGATTGGGGGGCACTGGGAGGGACTGGGAGGGGACTGGGAGGGACTGGGAGGGGATTGGGGGGGACTGGGAGGGACTGGGGGGGATTGAGGGGGACTGGGAGGGATTGGGGGGAATGGGAGGGACTGGGAGGGGATTGGGGGGGACTGGGAGGGACTGGGACCTAACTGGGAGGCTCTAGGACCTCCTGGGAGGGGATTGGGGAGCACTGGGAGGAACTGGGGGCTAACTGGGAGAGGATTGGGAGGAACTGGGAAGGGATTGGGGGCAACTGGGAGGGACTGGGGGACACTGGGAAAGGATTGGGGAGCCCTGAGAGACAACTGGGATGAACTGGGAGCTACTGGGCAGCCTCTAACCCCGCCCCCCCCCCCCCCCCAGTGTGGCCGGGGGGGGTGGGGCTGTTCCGGGCCGGGCTCCTCCTGGGGGGGCCCTTGGCCGCCCTCAAGTTTGGGGTGAACCTGCTGCAGCTGGGGGGGGCGGCCCGACGCCTGGCGGCCATCGACGCCTCGGAGCGCCCCAAAATCCGCTGAAATCACCCCAAAAATCCCGCCCCCCCCCCCAGCCCCAAAACCGCTGGAAAATACCTCAAAAATCACACCCCCCCCCCCCCCGTGGGAACCGTTTTGGTGTTGAAATTAAAGAGAAAAAAAAAAATGTGTGGGAAAATAAATAAAGGAAAGGGGGGGCACCCAAAAAAAAAAAAAAAAAAAAGGGGGACCCCCCCCCCGCAAAAAAAAAAATGAAATTAAAGAAAATTGGTTTGGGGGGAAATGGGGAAAAAAAAATAGGGAGGAGGGAATGGGGGGGGAAAATGGGGAAAATGGGGGAAAAAATGGAGGGGGGGCACCCCCAAAAATAAAAAAAAGGGGGGACCCCAAAAAAAAAAAAAAAAAGGGGGGACCCCCCCCGAAAAAAAATGAAATTAAAGAAAATAAATTTGGGGGGAAATGGGGAAAAAAAAATAGGGAGGAGGGAATGGGGGGGGAAAAATGGAGGGGGGGTGAAAAAAAAATGGAGGGGGGTGAAAAAAAAATGGAGGGGGGTGAAAAAAAAATGGAGGGGGGCCCCCCCAAAAAAAAAAAAAAGGGGGGACCGTAAAAAAAAATTAAAAAAAAATGGGGGGAAACAGGGAAAAAAAAATAATAGGGAGGAGGGAATGGGGGGGTAAAAAATGGGGAAAATGGGGGAAAAAATGGAGGGGGGGCACCCCCAAAAATAAAAAAAAAAAAGGGGGACCCCCAAAAAAAAAAAATGGGGGACACCCCCCCCCGAAAAAAAAAAAAAAAATTTGGGGGGAAATGGGAAAAAAAAAATATGGAGGAAGGAATGGGGGGGGGGGTAAAAAATTAGAGAGGGGGTAAAAAATGGAGGGGGGGGCACCCCGAAAGTGAGGGGGGGCACCCCGAAAGTGAGGGGGGGGCACCCCAAAAAAAAATCGGGG
>NC_134073.1:432348-462404 GCF_965140245.1 Athene noctua
TGGGGGCGTGGCCGATTTGGGGGATTCTGGAAGGTTCTACCTGGTAAAAAGGGGATAAATTTGGGGGCGTGGCCGATTTGGGGGGTTCTGGAAGGTTCTGCCTGGTAAAAAGGGGATAAATTTGGGGGCGTGGCCAATTTGGGGGGTTCTAGAAGGTTCTGCCTGGTAAAAAGGGGCTGAATTTGGGGGCGTGGCCGATCTGGGGGGTTCTAGAAGGTTCTACCTGGCAAAAAGGGGATAAATTTGGGGGTGTGACCCAATTTGGGGGTTCTGGAAGGTTCCATCCACTTCAGAAGGTTCTAAATTCGGGGGCGTGGCCGATTTGGGGGGTTCTGGAAGGTTCTGCCTGGGGAAAAGGGGCTGAATTTGGGGGTGTGGCTGATTTGGGGGGTTCTGGAAAGTTCTACTCCCTTCAGAAGCTCCTTAATTTTGGGGGTGTGGCCATCTTGGAGCGTTCTAGAAGGTTCCGCCTTGTTCAGTCTTCTAAATTTTGGGTTGCGCCATCTTGGAGGGTTCTAGAAGCGTCCCCACAGGTTCTAGAAGGTTCCACCCCCTTCTGAATCTCCCAAATTTGGGGGTGCGGCCATCTTGGAATGTTCTAGAAGCTCCTACCCCCTTCTGAATCTCCCAAATTTGGGGGTGCGGCCATCTTGGAATGGTCTAGAAGCTCCTACCCCCTTCTGAATCTCCCAAATTTGGGGGTGCGGCCATCTTGGAACCTTCTAGAAGCTCCTACCCAAACTCTAGACCCTTCCACCCCCTTCAAAATCTCCTCAATTCGGGGCGGTCCCCACCCCCCTCTCCCTCTCTTTCCTCCCTCCCCAGGCTCCCCCCGACCTCTACCCCCCTCCCCCTTCCCCTCCCCCCAGCACCCCCCTTCCCCTCCCCCACCCTTTCGCCACCATCCGAACGGCCTCGTTGGTGACTCGTCAAGCCCGCGCTCGGGCCCGGGACCACCTCGGGGGCTACCAAAGGCTCCGACGTCACCACCAGAAGCAACTTTTGGGCTTGGAGAACCGCCTCCGCGTTCAATTGGCCGAGCACCAGCTCCGCCTCCAACGGCAACTGGAAGCCCAACGCTCGGCGGCGTTGGCCGACGCCGAGAAACTGGCCCGGAGGCATCAGAGTATCTGCGAGAAAGAGGTGGGGGAGGGGGTGGGAGGTTGAGGTGGGTGGGAGGGGCTAAGATGGCCGACGATTGGGTTAGAAGGGGGACTGAGGTTGAAAAAAAGGGTCGGTGTGGCTTTAAGAGGGAGTGGGTGGGCTTGGGGGGGCTGGAGGGGTGGGGTTGGGGGAGTTGAGTGACGTTGGGTTGGGTGGGAGGGGCTAAGATGGCCGACAGAAGGGTTAAAGGGGGGACTGAGGGGTTGAAAAAAAGGTCAGTGTGGCTTTAAGAGGGAGTGGGCGGGGTTTAAAAGGTGGTGGGCGGGGCCTAGCAACGCGTGGGAGGGGCTTGAGGGAGGTTGGAGGGCGGGGTTGGGCGTTGAGGGGGAGTGGGCGGGGCTAAGATGGCTGACGATTGGGTTAGAAGGGGGACTGAGGTTGAAAAAAAGGGTCAGTGTGGCTTTAAGAGGGAGTGGGAGGGGCTTAGGGATGGGAGGGGCTTGAGGGGTGGGGTTGGGGGGAGTTGAGTGACGTTGGGTTGGGTGGGAGGGGCTAAGATGGCCGACAGAAGGGTTAAAGGGGGGACTGAGGGGTTGAAAAAAAGGTCAGTGTGGCTTTAAGAGGGAGTGGGCGGGGCTTAGGGGGATGGGAGGGGCTTGAGGGTGGGGTTGGGGGGAGTTGAGTGACGTTGGGTTGGGTGGGAGGGGCTAAGATGGCCGACAGAGGGGTTAAAAACTAAGGGGTAGAAAAAAGGGTCGGTGTGGCTTTAAGAGGGAGTGGGCGGGGCTTAGGGGATGGGAGGGGCTTGAGGGGTGGGGTTGGGGGGAGTTGAGTGACGTTGGGTTGGGTGGGAGGAGCTAAGATGGCCGACAGAGGGGTTAAAAACTAAGGGGTAGAAAAAAGGGGTCGGTGTGGCTTTAAGAGGGAGTGGGCGGGGTTTAAAAGGTGGTGGGCGGGGCCTAGCAACGCGTGGGAGGGGCTTGAGGGAGGTTGGAGGGCGGGGTTGGGCGTTGAGGGGGAGTGGGCGGGGCTAAGATGGCCGACGATAGGGTTAATGGGACTGAGGGGTTGAATAAAGGGTCGGTGTGGCTTTAAGAGGGAGTGGGCGGGGCCTAAGGGGGTGGGAGGGGCTTAGCGCGGAGGAGGCGGGGCTTTAGCGGCAGCTGAATGACATTTGTGGCGGTGGAAGGGGCGGGGCTAAAGCAAAGGGGGAAGGGGGCGGGGCCAGGCAGGGTCAGGGGTTTGTGGCATAGTGGAAGGGGCGGGGCTTAATGGTGGGTGTGGCCACGCCCCCCGGGTTCTGGCCACGCCCCCCAGCCTCTGGCTCCGCCCACATTCTGTAGTTCCAGTTCAAGCTAATTGGGGGGGGGGGGGGAGTGGCTTTGCGAGTGGGTGGGCGGGGTTTGTATGGGCGTGGCACCCATGCCCATTTACAGCCACGCCCACCAGGGTCTTAACCACGCCCCCAGCCTGTTTGGCCCCGCCCACATTCTTTTTAACCTGCCTGTGGGTGATGCCGACAGAGACGGTGGATTGGAGGGGGGGGAGTGGCTTTGCGAGTGGGTGGGCGGGGTTTGTGTGGGCGTGGCTGCCACGCCTCTTTACAGACACACCCACCAGGGTCTTAGCCACGCCCCCAGCCTTTTTTGGCCCCGCCCACATTCTTTTTAACCCGCCTGTGGGTGATGCCGACAGAGACGGTGGATTGGAGGGGGGGGGAGCGGCTTTGCGAGTGGGTGGGCGGGGTTTGTGTGGGCGTGGCGGCCACACCCCTTTGCGGCCACACCCCCTAGGGTCCTGACCACGCCCCCGTGTCCTTTGTCCCCGCCCCCAGGCCAAGGCGGCGCGGGGGGAGGAGCGCCGGTTCCAGCAGCACCTGCTGGGGCAGCAGCGGCGGGAGCTGGGGGAGCTGCTGGAGACCCAACGGCGCCAGTACCGGGCGCGCAGGGAGCGCCTCAAGGAGGTGGGGGCGCCCCGAAATACCCCCCCGCGCCCCGAAATACCCCCCCGCGCCCCGAAATACCCCCCCGCGCCCCGAAATACCCCCCCGCGCCCCAAAATACCCCCCCGCGCCCCAAAATACCCCCCCGCGGCCCGAAATACCCCCCCGCGGCCCGAAATACCCCCCCGCGGCCCGAAATACCCCCCCGCGCCCCAAAATACCCCCTCGCGCCCCAAAATACCCCGCCGCACCCTGGAATATCAGCCCGTGCACCGAAATACCCCCCTGCACCCTGAAATACCCCCCCGCACCCCAAAATACCCCCCCGCGCCCCATTCTCCCCAGATTTTTACTCCGGATTTTGTTTCATTCAGATTTTCAAATTTTGAACTTCTTTTTTTCCATTTTCACCTTTTGCGCCCACTTTTTCCCTTTAGATATTTCTAAGTTTTTGATTTTTTAACTTTTTTTTCATTTTTATTTTTTCGCTGATATTAACTCAAATTTTTAAATTTTCAACTTTTTTTCTCCTTTCTCACCGTTTCTTTGCGCTAGACTTTTTTTTTTTAATTCAATCTCCAAAATTTTTAACTAATTTTTTCAATTTTTACCATTTTTTTCCTCCAAATTTTTCCTTTCCCTTCAGATCCTTTCGTTTCAATTTTGAAACTTTCCCCATTTCCACCGGCTTTTCCCTCATTTTTTTTTTTTTAAACCAAATTTTAAAATTTTCAACTTTTTTTCTCCTTTCTCACCATTTTTAGCACCAGATTTTTTTTTTTTTAATTCAACCTCCAAAATTTTTAACTAATTTTTTCAATTTTTACCATTTTTTTCCTCCAGATTTTTCCTTTCCCTTCAGATCCTTTCGTTTCAATTTTGAAACTTTCCCCATTTCCACCGGCTTTTCCCTCATTTTTTTTTTTTTAAGCCACATTTTAAAATTTTCAACTTTTTTTTCTCCCTTCTCACCATTTCTTTACACCTTTTTTTTTTTTTTTTAATTCAACCTCCAAAATTTTTAACTAATTTTTTCAATTTTCACCGCTTTTTCCTCCAGATTTTTCTTTTCCCTTCAGATCTTTCAGCTTCGATTTTTGAAACTTTCCCCATTTCCACCGGCTTTTCCCTCATTTTTTTTTTTTTTAAACCCACATTTTAAAATTTTCAACTTTTTCTCCCTTCCCACCGTTTCTTTACACCTGTTTTTTTTTTTTTTTAAATTCAAACTTCGATATTTTTAACGTCTTTTTTCAATTTTCACCGTTTTTTCCTCCGAATTTTCCTTTCCAGATCTCAAGTTTTGAACTCCCCTTATTCCCACCGCCTTTTCCCTCTTTATTTTTGTTACAAATCGCATTCTAAAATCCATAACTTTCTCCGACTCCCGCCGCGTTTTTTTTTTTCCCTCCCGATTCTCCTTCCCCGATTCGCCTTTTCCGATTTTTATTTTTTTTTTCCGGCCTCGCCCTTTTTCTCCCTTCCATCCTTTCCTTCCCCGCTCCCCTTTTTCCAGCCTTACGTCCCGTTTTTTTTACTTTTTTCTTTTTTTCCTTTTTCCTCTCGGCCCCTCGCGCCCCCGCCGGGGCAGGAGCTGCAGGAGGACCCCAGCACGCCGCGACGGGAGAAGCAGGAGCGGCTCCTGCGCCACAAGGAGACGCTGCAGCAGCTCCAGGCCGAGGAGGAGGCCGCTCTCCTCTGCCGCCAGCGACAGGACTTCGATCTCCAGTGCCGCCAGTACAAACGCAAAATGTTACTGGCGAGACACGACCTCGACCAGGATCTCCTGCGGGAGGTGAGGGAGGGGGGAAAGGGCGGGGGGGCGGGGGGGTTTAGGGGCGGTCCTGGGGGCGTAGGAGAGGATTTTGGGGGACCCTGGGGCTCTGGGGAAGGATTTTGGGGCGATTAGGGGGATCCTGGGAAGGAATTTGGGGGGTTAAGGGGAGCCCTGGGGGTGTGGGGGAGGATTTGGGGGGGATTAGGGGGGTCCTGGGGGCATGGGAGAGGATTTTGGGGGAACCCTGGGGCTCTGAGGAAGTATTTGGGGGTGGTTAGGGGGGACCTGAGGACGATTTTGGGGGTTTAGGGGAGCCCTGGGGGTGTGGGGGAGGATTTGGGGGGGATTATGTGGGGCTCTGGGGAACATTTTGGGGGTTTAGGGGGGTCCTGGGGGTGTGGGAGAGGATTTTGGGGGACCCTGGGGCTCTGGGGAAGGATTTTGGGGGTTTAGGGGGATCCTGGGAAGGAATTTGGGGGTTTAGGGGGGCCCTGGGGGCGTGGGAGAGGATTTTGGGGGACCCTGGGGCTCTGGGGAAGGATTTTGGGGCGATTAGGGGGATCCTGGGAAGGAATTTGGGGGGTTAAGGGGAGCCCTGGGGGTGTGGGGGAGGATTTTGGGGGGATTTGGGGGGAATAGGGGGAGCCTGAGAAGGAATTTTGGGGGTTTAGGGGGGGCCTGGGGGCGTGGGAGAGGATTTTGGGGGACCCTGGGGCTCTGGGAATGGATTTTGGGGTGATTAGGGGGATCCTGGGAAGGATTTGGGGGGGTTTAGGGGGGCCCTGGGGGCGTGGGAGAGGATTTTGGGGGGGATTTGGGGCTCTGAGGAAGGATTTTGGGGGTTTAGGGGGATCCTGGGAAGGAATTTGGGGGTTTAGGGCGGTCCTGTGGGGTGTGGGGAAGGATTTGGGGGGATTTGGGGGGATTAGGGGGAGCCTGGAAAGGAATTTTGGGGGTTTAGGGGGGCCCTGGGGGTGTGGGGAAGGATTTTGGGGGGATTTGGGGGGCCCTGGGGGTGGATTTGGGGGGTTTAGGGGGGTCTGGGAGCGTGGGGTGGGGGTTAGGGGGTCTCTGGGGCCGTGGGGCAGGATTTTAGGGGTCCGGGGTATCTGTGGGGCAGAATTTGGGGGTTTTCGAGCTATGGGGCAAGATTTGGGGTGTCCCTGGAGCTTATGGGGCAGGATTTGGGGTGTCCTTGACCCTATAGGGCAGAATTTGGGGTGTTCCTGGAACTTATGGGGCAGAACTTGGGGGTTTCTTGAACTTACGGGGCAGGATTTGGGGTGTCTGTGGGTCTATGGGGCAGAATTCAGGGTGTGCTTGGAACTTATGGGGCAGAACTTGGGGCATGTATGGGGCAGAATTCGGGGTGTCCTTGGGACTTATGGGGCAGAACTTGGGGCATGTATGGGGCAGGATTCGGGGTGTCCTTGGGACTTATGGGGCAGAACTTGGGGCATCTATGGGGCAGGATTTGGGGTGTCCCTGGGACTTATGGGGCAGAATTTGGGGCATCTATGGGGCAGAATTCGGGGTGTCCTTGGGACTTATGGGGCAGAACTTGGGGCATCTATGGGGCAGGATTTGGGGTGTCCTTGGGCCTTTGGGGTAGAACTTGGGGCCACCCTGCCTCTATGGGGCAGAATTTCGGGGGGTTCCCACTTATTCCCAGTAAGTCGCTATGGGGCAGATTCCCCCCCCCCCCCCCCCCAAAAAAAAATCTATGGGGCAGCGCCTGTCTCTCTCAGCCGCCATTTCCCGTCAACCCCTCGGGGTGGGAGTTTTTTAGCAGGTGGGGTGTATTTTAGGGGGGGGGGGGGGTGTGCCCCATTTTTCTATGGGGCAGCACCCGTGGGTCCCACCCCGTCCCCCCCGCCCCGTCCCCCCTCCCTGCCCCGCTTTGTCGCCGTGGGGCCCCTCGCAGGAACTGAACAAAAAGCAGACGCAGAAAGATCTGGAATGTGCCACCCTCCTCCGACACCACGAGGCCACCGGCCAATTAGAAACGAGACAATTAACGACCCTTCACCGCACCCGCTGCGACCTGGCCCGCTGTCAGCACCAGTCGGAACTGGCCAATCAACGCGAGTACAACCAACGGCGTCACCGCGAGCTCCGCCAGAAACACGCGGCCCAAGTGAGACAACAACCCAAAAATCTACGAGTAGGTGGAGCCGGAGGGGGCGGGGAGGAGCTTGGGGGAGTGGAGGGCGTGGTTTTCAAGATGGAGGCTGAAGGAGAAGGGGTGGAGGTGGAGGAATGGGGGGAAATGGAGGGTGGTGAGGTCGGAATGGCGGAAGGAGAGGTCGGAATGGCGGAAGGAGGGGTCGGAATGGCCGACAGAGGGTTCAAAATGGCCGATGGGGGGGTCCAAATGGCCGAAAGAGGGATCAAAATGGCCGACAGGGAGGTCAAAATGGCCGACAGGGAGGTCAAAATGGCCGACGGGGAGGTCAAAATGGCCGACGGGGAGGTCAAAATGGCCGACGGGGAGGTCAAAATGGCCGACGGGGAGGTCAAAATGGCCGACGGGGAGGTCAAAATGGCCGACAGGGGGATCAAATTGGCCGACAGGGGGATCAAAATGGCTGACGGAGGGGTTGAAATGGCCGACGGGGGGGTCAAAATGGTGGATGGGGGTTTCAAAATGGCGGACAGGGGGTTCAAAATGGCGGCGGAGGAAGGGGAAGCGGAAGGGGAGTGGCACAAAATGGCGTCTGGTGGGTTCAAAATGGCGGCGGAGGGGGAAACGGAAGGGGAGTGGCGGGAAATGGCGGAGGGCGGGTTCAAGATGGCGGAGGGCGAGCGGGAAAGGGCGGGGAGCGATTTCAAAATGGCCGCGGGCGATTTCCTCAAAATGGCGGGAGGGGCGGGGCGTCGCGCGGCATCACGTGACCTCGAAACGGCGGGAAACGGCTTCAAAATGGCGTCGGGGGCGAACAAAATGGCAGAGGGGGGCCTCGGCCGGGGGTCACGTGACTTGGAAATGGCGGGAAGCTGCCTGGAAACGGCGTCACGTGACCTCGGAACGGCCGGAAACGCCCCCAAAATGGCGGGAAACGACCTCGGAACGGCGTCACGTGACCTGGAAATGGCGGGAGGCGTCTTGGGAACGGTGTCACGTGACTTCGAAATGGCCGGGGGGGGTCTCGGAGGTGGGTCAGGTGACCCCGCAGCGGCAGGAAGTGACCCGGGAAAACCCGGAAGTGACCCCAGAGTGGCAGGAAGTGACCTTGAAATACCCGGAAGTGACCCCAGAATGGCAGGAAGTGACCCCGAAATACCCGGAAGTGACCCTCAAACGCTCAGAATTGACCCCGAAATACCCGGAAGTGACCCCGAAATACCCGGAAGTGACCCCAAAACACCCGGAAGTGACCCGGAAATACCCGGAAGCGACCTTGAAATACCCAAAACTAACTCCAGAGCGGCAGGAAGTGACCCCAGGATACCCGGAAGTGACCTCAGGATACCCGGAAGTGACCCCCAAACCCCCGGAAGTCACCCCCAGACCCCCGAAAATACCCCCAAAACACGCTCGGGCGACCCCAAACCCCCGCCCCCTTTCCCCACCCCGCGCCGCTCCCCTCCCCGCCCCCCTCCTCCTTCGGCGGCCATCTTGCCTCACCTCCTCTGCTGGGCCTTACCCTTAGGCCTCGCCCTCCGCCCAGGCCTCCCTTCCCTCCTTTTCCTCTTCGTCGCCTTTTGGCTCCAAAACCGCCGTTTTTGGGGCATTTTGGGCGCTTTGGAAAGCGGCGCGGCGGGCGTGGCCGTGGCCTACGCCCTCCTCCCCCTCTGCCGCCATTTTGGGAGCCTCCATTTCGCCGCTTTGACGGCGGGGGGAGGCGTTTTGGCCCTTTTAAGCTTCGGGACCCGCCGGGGGCCATTTTACGCCCCGGTTTTTTTTTTGGCCGCCCAGTTTTTGGTTTTTCCGTGGCTTTTTTTGCCCCTTTACATTTTGGGGGTGCTGGCGCGGGAAGGGGGGGGCCTGGGGGGGCTGCCCCGACGTTTACGCCGTCTGTGGCTCCGCGTCCTGCTGGGGTTACCCCCCTCCCTCTTCGCCATCTTTTTGCGCCTCGGTTTCGCCTCCGAGCGGCGACTTTTCCGCCTTTTCCCCAAAACCAACAAATCGGGGTTCAAATCCCGCCTGCCCGTCCCCCGAAAAAAAAGGGGGGGCCCCCAAACCCCGCCCCCGCAACCCTTCCCCTTCCCCCTCCCCCATTGGCTCGTCGCCCTCTGGCTTCGAGCCCGTCGAGCGGCTTCACGCCTTTCCCCCCCCGCCGGATTTTTTTTCGGGGCGACGCGACGACCCCCCCCGCCCCCGAGTCGGATCCCCCGACCTGCCCCCAGACCTTTAGCCCCCCCGCTACGAACCCCACAAATTTGGGGGGCCCCCCCGAGAAGGGGGAGGAGCGGAGACGCCCTTCGGGGGGGACCCGTCGGCGTCGCGGCCCCCCCGCCGTCACGACGCCCCTGGAGGTGACGGCGGCCAATGGGGCCGTGGCCCCACCCAGGCACTACGGACACACCCCCCCCCCCTTTTTTTTTTTTTTTTTTGGGGGGGGGGTGTCCCCAAAAACTGGGGGATCCCCCCCAGAAACCCCCTTTTTTGGGGGTGAAAACCCCTTTTTTAGCCCCCCGGGGGGGGGGGGGGGGGGGCTCTGAAATCACTTTCCCACCTTCCGCCGGTATTTTTGGGGGGGGTGTCGTCCCCCCCCCCCCCCCCCCCGAAAAACAGGGTTCAGGCCCCCCCCGAAATCTTTAATATTCCCCCTCCCCTTGTTTGAGACCCCCCTCTAAATTTTTATGGACCCCCCCCAAAAATTTTTAGGGACCCCCCCAAAAATTTTTAGGGACCCCCCCCCAAAAATTTTTTGGGACCCCCAGAATTTTTAGGGACCCCCCCCCGAAAATTTTTAGGGACCCCGCAATTTTTTGAGGACCCCCGAAAAATTTTAGGAAACCCCCCCATATTTTTAGGGACCCTCCCAAAATTTTTAGGGACCCCCCCACAACATTTTTAGGGACCCCCCAAATCTTTAGAAACCCCCCCAAAATTTTTGAGGACCCCCTCAAAATTTTAGGAAACCCGCCCCCCCCCCCAATTTTTAGGGACCCCCAAAAATTTTTAGGGACCCCCACAACATTTTTTGGGACCCCCAAAGTTTTTAGGGACCCCCCGCCAAAAAATTTTTAGGGACCCCCCATTTTTTTGAGGACCCCCTGAAAATTTTAGGAAGCCCCCCCAAATTTTTAGGGACCCCCCCAAATTTTTAGGGGCCACCACAAAGTTTCAGGGACCCCCCCAAAAATTTTTAGAGACCCCCCAAAATTTTTATAGACCCCCCCCAGAACTTTTAGGGTTGTGCCCCCCCCTAAAATATTTCACATTCCTGCCACAGCGGATTTTTGGGGACCCCCCCTTCAAATAAATTTGGGGGACACTCCCCCCCCCCCCCCCCCCCTTTAGAAAAAAAATTCCTGGGGGTGCTCCCCCCAAAAAATTTTTTCCAAAATTTTTGAGGGGGGGGGACGGACTTCCCTCTCCCCCCCCCCCAGCCCGCCTCAAAAATTTAAAAAATTTGGGGACCCCCCCCAAGGGCTTTAAAACACTCCGAACGTCCGAGGTCACCCCCAAAATTTTGGGTGCCCCCCCCCAAGGGGTTTCAGGACCCCCAAATTTTTACGGAGGGGCCCCCCCGACATTTTGGAGCCCCCCCCCCCTCAAATTTTCGAGGTGTCGGCCCCCCCCCCCCCCCCGTTTCGCGCTGCTTCGCTATTTATTGATATTTTGGGGCGGGGCGGGGGGGGGGGGGGATGCGTTTTGGGGCGATTTCTTCATTTTCCATCATTTTCTGTTCCGTTTTTTGTTGGTTTTTATGATTTTCCGATTCTCGGGTTTTGTTTTTTTTTTTGGGGGGGGGGGGGGGCCAAGAATTTTTCCGGTTTGTTTTAATTATTTTATTTTAAATATATTATTTTTTAAAATCGACATATTTTTTTTTGGTTTTTTTTCTGTTTTTTTTTCTTTTTTTTTTTTTTTTTTAATTTGGGTTTCGGGGCGGGGGGGGGGCAGGGGAGGAGCACCCGTGGGTGCTGGGGGGGGGTCGTTGCGGGTCTCGGGGTCACCCAGTGGGTGTTGGGGGTCGATGAAGGGGTCAACCATTGGGTGGGGGGTCGTGGGCGGGGCAAACATGGGTGGGGGCGTCGCCCAATGGGTCCCAACTCAATGAAGAGGTCAACCATTGGGTGTTGGGGGCACCCATGGGTGTGGGCGTCGCCCAATGGGCGCTGGGGGTCAATGAAGGGGTCAACCGTTGGGTGGGGGGTCGTGGGCGGGGCACCCATGGGTGGGGGCGTCGCCCAATGGGTCCCAACTCAATGAAGAGGTCAACCATTGGGTGTTGGGGGCACCCATGGGTGTGGGCGTCGCCCAATGGGCGCTGGGGGTCAATGAAGGGGTCAACCGTTGGGTGGGGGGTCGTGGGCGGGGCACCCATGGGTGGGGGCGTCGCCCAATGGGTCCCAACTCAATGAAGAGGTCAACCATTGGGTGTTGGGGGCACCCATGGGTGTGGGCGTCGCCCAATGGGCGCTGGGGGTCAATGAAGGGGTCAACCGTTGGGTGGGGGTCATGGGTGGGGGCGTCGCCCAATGGGCGCTGGGGGTCAATGAAGGGGTCAACCATTGGGTGGGGGGTCGTGGGCGGGGCACCCGTGGGTGGGGGCGTCGCCCAACGGGTCCCGACTCAATGAGGAGGTCACCCATGGGGGGCGGGGGGCACCCCAATACCTGGAGACATCACGTGACGGGTCGGGGCGTGTCCTGATGGGCGTGGCTCCTGCCTTTAACCCCGCCCTCCTCCTTTTTCTTCTCTCCTATTGGCCAGTCCAAGGAGCTGCAGCTGAAGCGGCAGTTCCAGGCCCGGTGCCACGCCCAGGCCCGGCAGTACAAGGCGCTGAGGTCCCGCCTCCTTGGGGGCGGGGCTAAAGGCCCCCACAAGCTCCTCCTCCAACGCCTCAAGGCCGAGCAGACGCGCAAGATGGCCGCCCTGGCCGAGCAGTACGAGCTCAGCCTCAGCGAGATGTTGGCCAGTCAGGCCGTAGGTGGCCACCGGGGGGGACGGCGGCGGGGAGGGAGTCACTGGGAGTCACTGGGAACCAACTGGGAGTCGATGGGAGTCACTGGGAACCAACTGGGAGTCACTGGGAACCAACTGGGAGGCGATGGGAGTCACTGGGAACCAACTGGGAGTCACTGGGAACCAACTGGGAGTTGATGGGAGTCACTGGGAACCACCTGGGAGTCGATGGGAGTCACTGGGAACCAACTGGGAGTTGATGGGAGTCACTGGGAACCAACTGGGAGTCACTGGGAACCAACTGGGAGTTGATGGGAGTCACTGGGAACCAACTGGGAGTCACTGGGAACCACCTGGGAGTCGATGGGAGTCACTGGGAACCAACTGGGAGTCACTGGGAACCAACTGGGAGTTGATGGGAGTCACTGGGAACCAACTGGGAGTCGATGGGAGTCACTGGGTACCAACTGGGAGTCGATGGGAGTCACTGGGAACCAACTGGGAGTCACTGGGAACCAACTGGGAGTTGATGGGAGTCACTGGGAATCAACTGGGAGTCGATGGGAGTCACTGGGAACCAACTGGGAGTCGATGGGAGTCACTGGGAACCAACTGGGAGTTGATGGGAGTCACTGGGAATAAACTGGGAGTTGATGGGAGTCACTGGGAACCAACTGGGAGTCACTGGGAACCAACTGGGAGTTGATGGGAGTCACTGGGAACCAACTGGGAGTTGATGGGAGTCACTGGGAATCAACTGGGAGTCAATGGGAGTCACTGGGAACCAACTGGGAGTTGATGGGAGTCACTGGGAACCAACTGGGAGTCACTGGGAACCAACTGGGAGTTGATGGGAGTCACTGGGAACCAACTGGGAGTCACTGGGAACCAACTGGGAGTTGATGGGAGTCACTGGGAACCCACTGGGAGTCACTGGGAACAAACTGGGAGTCACTGGGAACCACCTGGGAGTTGATGGGAGTCACTGGGAACCAACTGGGAGTCGATGGGAGTCACTGGGAACCAACTGGGAGTCACTGGGAGTCACTGGGAACCAACTGGGAGTCACTGGGAACCAACTGGGAGGTGATAGGAGTCACTGGGAACCAACTGGGAGTCACTGGGAACCAACTGGGAGTTGATGGGAGTCACTGGGAACCAACTGGGAGTCACTGGGAACCAACTGGGAGTTGATGGGAGTCACTGGGAACCAACTGGGAGTCACTGGGAACCACCTGGGAGTCGATGGGAGTCACTGGGAACCAACTGGGAGTCACTGGGAACCAACTGGGAGTTGATGGGAGTCACTGGGAACCAACTGGGAGTCGATGGGAGTCACTGGGAACCAACTGGGAGTCGATGGGAGTCACTGGGAACCAACTGGGAGTCACTGGGAACCAACTGGGAGTTGATGGGAGTCACTGGGAATCAACTGGGAGTCGATGGGAGTCACTGGGAACCAACTGGGAGTCGATGGGAGTCACTGGGAACCAACTGGGAGTTGATGGGAGTCACTGGGAATAAACTGGGAGTTGATGGGAGTCACTGGGAACCAACTGGGAGTCACTGGGAACCAACTGGGAGTTGATGGGAGTCACTGGGAACCAACTGGGAGTTGATGGGAGTCACTGGGAATCAACTGGGAGTCAATGGGAGTCACTGGGAACCAACTGGGAGTTGATGGGAGTCACTGGGAACCAACTGGGAGTCACTGGGAACCAACTGGGAGTTGATGGGAGTCACTGGGAACCAACTGGGAGTCACTGGGAACCAACTGGGAGTTGATGGGAGTCACTGGGAACCCACTGGGAGTCACTGGGAACAAACTGGGAGTCACTGGGAACCACCTGGGAGTTGATGGGAGTCACTGGGAACCAACTGGGAGTCACTGGGAGTCACTGGGAACCAACTGGGAGTCGATGGGAGTCACTGGGAACCAACTGGGAGTCACTGGGAACCACCTGGGAGTTGATGGGAGTCACTGGGAACCAACTGGGAGTCACTGGGAACCAACTGGGAGTTGATGGGAGTCACTGGGAACCCACTGGGAGTCACTGGGAACAAACTGGGAGTCACTGGGAACCACCTGGGAGTTGATGGGAGTCACTGGGAACCAACTGGGAGTTGATGGGAGTCACTGGGAACCAACTGGGAGTCACTGGGAACCAACTGGGAGTTGATGGGAGTCACTGGGAACCAACTGGGAGTCACTGGGAACCACCTGGGAGTCGATGGGAGTCACTGGGAACCAACTGGGAGTTGATGGGAGTCACTGGGAATCAACTGGGAGTCGATGGGAGTCACTGGGAACCAACTGGGAGTCGATGGGAGTCACTGGGAACCAACTGGGAGTTGATGGGAGTCACTGGGAATAAACTGGGAGTTGATGGGAGTCACTGGGAACCAACTGGGAGTCACTGGGAACCAACTGGGAGTCGATGGGAGTCACTGGGAACCAACTGGGAGTTGATGGGAGTCACTGGGAACCAACTGGGAGTCACTGGGAACCAACTGGGAGTTGATGGGAGTCACTGGGAACCAACTGGGAGTCACTGGGAACCAACTGGGAGTTGATGGGAGTCACTGGGAACCCACTGGGAGTCACTGGGAACAAACTGGGAGTTGATGGGAGTCACTGGGAACCAACTGGGAGTTGATGGGAGTCACTGGGAACCAACTGGGAGTCACTGGGAGTCACTGGGAACCAACTGGGAGTCGATGGGAGTCACTGGGAACCAACTGGGAGTCACTGGGAACCACTGGGAACCAACTGGGAGTTGATGGGAGTCACTGGGAATCAACTGGGAGTCGATGGGAGTCACTGGGAACCAACTGGGAGTCGATGGGAGTCACTGGGAACCAACTGGGAGTTGATGGGAGTCACTGGGAATAAACTGGGAGTTGATGGGAGTCACTGGGAACCAACTGGGAGTCACTGGGAACCAACTGGGAGTTGATGGGAGTCACTGGGAACCAACTGGGAGTTGATGGGAGTCACTGGGAATCAACTGGGAGTCAATGGGAGTCACTGGGAACCAACTGGGAGTTGATGGGAGTCACTGGGAACCAACTGGGAGTCACTGGGAACCAACTGGGAGTTGATGGGAGTCACTGGGAACCAACTGGGAGTCACTGGGAACCAACTGGGAGTTGATGGGAGTCACTGGGAACCCACTGGGAGTCACTGGGAACCCACTGGGAGTCACTGGGAACAAACTGGGAGTCACTGGGAACCACCTGGGAGTTGATGGGAGTCACTGGGAACCACCTGGGAGTCGATGGGAGTCACTGGGAACCAACTGGGAGTCACTGGGAACCACCTGGGAGTTGATGGGAGTCACTGGGAACCAACTGGGAGTCACTGGGAACCAACTGGTACTCAATGGGACTCAACTGGGAGTTGCCTGGGAGTCAGTTGAGAACCAATGGGCCTCAGCGGGACCCAACTGGGCCAAACTGGGACCCAACGGAGCCAAACTGGGACTCAGTGAGGCCAAACTGGGACCCAACTGGGCCAAACTGGGACCCAACGGAGCCAAACTGGGACTCAGTGAGGCCAAACTGGGACCCAACTGGGCCAAACTGGGACCCAACGGAGCCAAACTGGGACTCAGTGAGGCCAAACTGGGACCCAACTGGGCCAAACTGGGATTAAATGGGACTCAAAGGGACCCAACTGGGCCAAACTGGGACCCAACTGGGCCAAACTGGGACCCAACGGAGCCAAACTGGGACCCAACTGGGCCAAACTGGGACCCAACGGAGCCAAACTGGGACCCAATGGGGCCAGACTGGACCTCAGTGGGCCTAACTGGGACTCGATGGGACCCAACTGGGCCAAACTGGTCCCCGACGAGCCCCACCCGGCCCCAACATACCCCGAGGCCATCGTTACCCTTGGGGGAGGCCCCGCCCCTGACTCCTCCTCCCTCCCCAGCTCCGATTGGACGAGACGCAGGAGGCGGAGTGCGAGGGGCTGCGGGTGCAACTGGAGCGGGAACTGGAGCTGCTCAACGTCTCCCAGCGCAGGCTCCGCCTCCGCGCCGAGGCCCAGCACGAGCGGGAGCGGCGGGACCTGGGCGAGCGGCTCTCCCTGCGCCGCGCCCTCCTGGAGCAGCGGGTACGGCCCGGGGCGGGGCCCGGGGGGGGCGGCCCCGCCCTTCCCGAGGGGCTACGGGGCGGTTTCGGGCCTCCCTGAGGGGATTTGGGGCGGTTTCGGGGCTTCCCGTGAGGATTTGGGGCGGTTTCGGGGCTCCCTGAGGGGATTTGGGGCGGTTTCGGGGCTCCAAGAGGGGATTTGGGGCGGTTTCGGGGCTCCCTGAGGGGATTTGGGGCGGTTTCGGGGCTCCCTGAGGGGATTTGGGGCGGTTTCGGGGCTTCCCGTGGGGATTTGGGGCGGTTTCGGGGCTCCCTGAGGGGATTTGGGGCGGTTTCGGGCCTCCCTGAGGGGATTTGGGGCGGTTTCGGGGCTCCCTGAGGGGATTTGGGGCGGTTTCGGGGCTTCCCGTGGGGATTTGGGGCGGTTTCGGGGCTCCCCGTGGGGATTTGGGGCGGTTTCAGGGCTCCCCGAGGGGCTTCGGGGCGGTTTCAGGGCTCCCCGTGGGGATTTGGGGCGGTTTCAGGGCTCCCTGAGGGGATTTGGGGCGGTTTCGGGGCTCCCCGAGGGGATTTGGGGCGGTTTCAAGGATCCCCGTAGGGATTTGGAGTGGTTTCGAGGCTCCCCGAGGGGATTTGGGGCGGTTTCAGGCCTCCCGAGTCCAGATTTTAGTCGTTTCAAGCCCCCCCAGCCGCCATTTTGATAATTTCACCCCTCCCCAACCCAGATTTTGGTAGTTTCAAGCCCCCCCGATCCAGATTTTAGTCGTTTCAAGCCCCCCCAGCCGCCATTTTGATAATTTTAGACCTCCCCAATCCATATTTTGGTAGTTTCAAGCCCCCCCAATCCAGTTTTTAGTCGTTTCAAGCCCCCCCAGCCGCCATTTTGATAATTTCACCCCTCCCCAACCCAGATTTTGGTAGTTTCAAGCCCCCCCAATCCAGTTTTTAGTCGTTTCAAGCCCCCCCAGCCGCCATTTTGATGATTTCACCCCTCCCCAACCCAGATTTTGGTAGTTTCAAGCCCCCCCAATCCAGTTTTTAGTCGTTTCAAGCCCCCCCAGCCGCCATTTTGAGAATTTTAAACCTCCCCAATCTATATTTTGGTAGTTTCAAGCCCCCCCAATCCAGTTTTTAGTGGTTTCACCCCCCCCCCCGCCGCCATTTTATCCCCTTTTTTTTTCCCCCTTCCGCCGTCGTCACGTGACGCCTCGTGGCCCCGCCCCGGCAGATCGAGGAGGAGCTGCTGGCGCTGCAGGCGGAACGTTCCGAGCGAATCCGGGCGCTGCTGGAGCGCCACGCCCGCGAGCTCGAGGCCTTCGACGCCGAAAGCCTCCGATTGGGCTTCTCCGGGATGGCCCTGGGGGCTGGCCCCGCCCCCGGCCCGCCCCCTCCCCTGCCCCGCCCTTCCCGCCCCGTCCCCCGCAGCGGTTCCCGCTGGACCCACGGCCCCCCCGACGCTCGAAGACAACCCCCTCCGCTATTGGCCCCGCTGCTTGCGGCCCCGCCCACCGACCCGCCTCCGCTTCCCGCCACGGGGGGCGCCATGACGGGGAGGGTTAGCCCCGCCCACAAGGCCAGGAAGGGGGCGGGGACAGGGGAGGGAGGGGCCGAGGCGCGCCCGCATCTCGACGGGGCGCGGCGCCCCTTGTCCTAAAGGGGGGGGGGGGCGGAGAGCCACGCCCACTCGGGCACAAGCCACGCCCCTTCCTCAAGCTCCGCCTCCCCCTTTACCGATCGGTTTGATTCTGTTAATTTTTGGTTTTTTTTTTTTTTAAACACGTGGGGGGGGGGGCGTGGCCAAATGAAAACGAGCTCGTTAAGACTCATTAACATTTCGGAATGCAAATTAATTTAAATTTTTTGAGCAATTCGTAATTTGGGTTTTTTTGGAATCAAAACCTGTTTGTGCCGTCGGAGAGCGATTAAAATGTCCCGTTTAAATTAAATTAATTAATTATTTAATTTGTTTCATTGATTTTAATTGATTTTAACGTGTTTAATTCATTAATTAAATCTTTAATTGAATTTAATAATTAAATTTAAATGTCCCGTTTGAATTAAATTTAATTTGTTTAATCTATTTTTATTTATTTTAACGTGTTTAATTTAATTCATTAATTAAATATTTAATTGAATTTAATAATTAAATTTAAATGTCCCGTTTAAATTAAATTAATTTGTTTAATTTATTTTAATTTATTTTAACGTGTTTTATTTAATTCATTAATTAAATATTTAATTGAATTTAATAATTAAATTTAAATGTCCCGTTTAGATTAAATTATTTAATTTGTTTCATTTATTTTAATTTATTTTAACGTGTTTAATCTAATTCATTAATTAAATCTTTAATTGAATCTAATGATTAAATTAAAATGTCCCGTTTAAATTAAATTAATTAAATATTTAATTTGTTTCATTTATTTTAATTTATTTTAACATGTTTAATTCATTAATTAAATCTTTAATTTAATTTAATAATTAAATTAAAACGTCCCGTTTAAATTAGATTAATTAAATATTTAATTTGTTTCATTTATTTTAATTTTTTAACGTGTTTAATTTCATTCATTAATTAAATCTTTAATTGAATTTAATAATTAAGTTAAAATGTCCCGTTTAAATTAGATTAATTAAATATTTAATTTGTTTCATTTAATTTATTTTAATTTATTTTAACGTGTTTAATTTAATTCATTAATAAAATCTTTAAATGAATTTAATAATTAAATTAAAACGTCCCGTTTAAATTAAATTAATTAAATATTTAATTTGTTTCATTTATTTTAATTTATTTTAACGTGTTTAATTCATTAATTAAATATTTAATTTAATATTAATTAAATTAAAATTTCCCGTTGCTGTTTAAATCGCAAATTAATTTGCGTTTTTCAACCACTCAGAATCGGAAGGTTTCGTTAAAATTTCGGCTTTTTAACAAAAATTTGCATTTTGCCCTCCGTTTTAATTCGAGTTTTTTTAATTACAGCTCAAGTTTTAATCGATCAAAATCCGATTTTTAATTAAAATTCGGTTGGATTTTTAAATTTAAAAATTTTGTTAATCCGCTACAGTCGTCGGGGTTAAAAATCAAATTTTAAAAATCAAAATTCAGGTTTTTCATCCAAAATTTGATGTTTTAATCAAAATTTCACCTTTCAAATCATTTCATTTCGCAATTAATGAAATTATGAAATTAATGAAATTAATGAAATTTAATTTTCTCCTTAAAATGCATTTCGACTTTTCAATCAGAATTTGAACGTTTTAATCGATGAAAATTCGATTTTTTTTAAAAATTAAAATTTCAACTCCAGTAGAAATTCGTTTTAATTTTGTTGCCGATTAATTTTTTTTTTTTAATCCGCATTAATTTTAATTTAAAAATTAAATCACAAAATTCATATTTTAATCTAATTCAATTCGAATTGGACAAAATGATTTTGAAATCAAAATGAAATTTAATTTCTTAAATTCAACTTCGATTTTTTTAGTTCAAATGAATTTCAGCTTCTCGGGCGAAATTTTAATGTTTTGATCAATTCAAATTCGGTTTTCCAATTAAAATAAGATTTTTAATTTTGTAATCAATCAACATTGATTTTTTAATTAAAATTAATTTTGTAACCAACCAGCATTTGATTTTTTTTAATTAAAATTTAATTTTGTAACCAATCAGCATTTGATTTTTTTTCATTAAAATTAATTTTGTAATCGATGAACATTTGATTTTTTAATTAAAATTAATTCTGTAACCAATCAGCATTTGATTTTTTAAATTAAAATTAATTTTGTAACCAATTATCATTTGATTTTTTTTTAATTAAAATTAATTTTCTAAGCAGTCGGCATTTGATTTTTTTTAATTAAAATTAGTTTTGTAACCAATCAGCATTTGATTTTTTTTGATTAAAATTAATTTTGTAACCAATCAGCGTTTGATTTTTTTTAATTAAAATTAATTTTTTACTCAATGAGCATTTGATTTTTTTTAATTAAAATTAATTCTGTAACCAATCAGCATTTGATTTTTAAATTAAAATTAATTGTGTAACCAATTATAATTTGATTTTTTTTTAATTAAAATTAATTTTGTAACCAGCATTTGATTTTTTTTAATTAAAATTAATTTTTTACTCAATGAGCATTTGGGTTTTTTTTAATTAAAATTAATTTTGTAACCAATTAGCATTTAATTTTTAAATTAAAATTAATTTTGTAACCAATTAGCATTTAATTTTAATTAAAATTAATTTTGTAACCAATCAGCATTTGATTTTTAAATTTAAATTAATTGTGTAACCAATTATAATTTGATTTTTTTTAATTAAAATTAATTTTGTAACCAATCAGCATTTGATTTTTTTTAATTAAAATTAATTTTGTAATCAATGAGCATTTGGGTTTTTTTTAATTAAAATTAATTTTGTAACCAATCAGCATTTGATTTTTTAATTAAAATTCAGTGTTAAAATCCATTTTAATGTTTGACTTAATTACAATTTGAAGTCTCCAAGATTAATTTCAAGTTTTAAATCAAAATTAATTTTCACTTTTGCGTCAAAATTTGATTTTTAAAATTTCAACTTTTAATTACCAGTTCGTGTAAATCTTGGAATCAATTAAAACTTTGATTTTTTTTTCATGCAAATTAATTTCAATTTTTAAACCAAAATTCTAATTTTTCAATCGATTTAAATTTGAAATTTTTCCTTAATTAACATTCATTCCCGTTTGTAACCTAAAATTCTTTTTTTTTTTTTTTCAATCGAGGTGAATTTGTAAATGGATCGGCCGAGGTTAATTTAAATATTTAATTGCGGTTAAGCTCGAGGTGAAATTCTTGTCAAACGGAAATTTCTGGAAAACGGAAAATTCAAATTGTTGGAAATTCCTCACAAATCTCAGTGAAAACCGAAAATTTTTTTTAATTTTTTTTTTTTTTTTGACGTTTTTGTGGAATTTGAATGAAAATTTCTGGAGCCGGATGGAAATTTCGGGTGGAAATTAAATGAGAATTTAACGGCAACGGGGCGTGAAACGGAAATTTTTGTAAAACTGAAATGGAAAGTGAAATTAATGCAAATGAGCATTCAAAAAACCGGACGTTAAATGTCACATCGAGCGAATGCGAGGTGAAAAGAATTAGAATCTCGGAAAAATTATTAAAATCTATTAAATTTTGTGAGTATCTATTGGGATGTATTAAAATTTATTAGAATTTATTGAAATTTATTTAAATTAATCGAAATTTGACCCCCCGCGTTCCTTGAGGCGAAATGAAAGCGTTAATTAAAACCGGGATGAGCTGCTGGAGGGGTCGCGGGGTTCAAATCGGCCTTAACCCCCCAAAAAATCGACGTAAATGTAAAGTCGATGAAATTTTAGAAAAAAGGCGCCGGAAATTAAAAACTCTCTGGAGAATTTTTTGTTCGGGGTCAATTTAAAGAAAATTGACGTAAATGGAGAAACCAATCGACGCCATCGGAGGAAAACCGGACGTAAATGGAAAGTAGAAGGAGGTGAGCGAGAGAAAGGATCGACGGGTTTGAGGGGAAGGCGTCGGAAATGTTAAGGAAAATGGGCAGAAGCTAAAAAAAAAAATCGACGTAAGTTAAAAAAAAAATCGCTGTAAATTAAAAAAAAAATCGCAGTAAGTTAAAAATTTAAAAATCGCCGTAAGTTAAAAAAAAATCGCCGTAAATTTTAAAAAAAAAAATTGCTGCAAATTAAAAAAAAAAAATCGCCGTAAATTAAAAAAAAATCGCTGTAAATTTAAAAAAAAAATCGCCATAAATTAAAAAAAAAAATCGTTGTAAATTAAAAAAAAAATCACTGTAAATTAAAAAAAAATCGTAGTAAGTTAAAAAAAAATTTAAAAATCGCCGTAAGTTAAAAAAAAATCGCCGTAAATTTAAAAAAAAAAAAAAGCTGTAAAGTAAAAAAAAAAAATCGCCGTAAATTAAAAAAAAAATCGTTGTAAATTTTTAAAAAAAAAATCGCTGTAAGTTAAAAAAAAAAGAAAAAATTGCTGTAAGTTAAAAAAAAATCGCTGTAAATTAAAAAAAAAAGAAAAAATTGCTGTAAGTTAAAAAAAAATCGCCGTAAATTTAAAAAAAAAAATCGCCATAAGTTAAAAAAAAAATCGCTGTAAATTTAAAAAAAAATCGCAGTAAGTTAAAAATTTAAAAATCTCCGTAAGTTAAAAAAAAATCGCCGTAAATTTAAAAAAAAAAAATCGCGTATGTTAAAAAAAAAAATCGCCGTAAATTAAAAAAAAAATCGCTGTAAATTTAAAAAAAAAAATCGCCATAAATTAAAAAAAAAAATCGTTGTAAATTAAAAAAAAAATCACTGTAAATTAAAAAAAAATCGTAGTAAGTTAAAAAAAAATTTAAAAATCGCCGTAAGTTAAAAAAAAATCGCCGTAAATTTAAAAAAAAAAAAAAGCTGTAAATTAAAAAAAAAAAATCGCCGTAAATTAAAAAAAAAATCGTTGTAAACTTTTAAAAAAAAAATCGCTGTAAGTTAAAAAAAAAATCGCTGTAAATTAAAAAAAAATCGCAGTAAGTTAAAAAAAAATTTAAAAATTGCCGTAAGTTAAAAAAATATCGCCGTAAATTTAAAAAAGACATCGTCGTAAGTTAAAAAAAAAAAATCGCCGTAAATTAAAAAAAAAAATCGCGTAAATTAAAAAAGAAAAAAAAGTCGCCATCCAGTTTAAAAAAACTGACGTCCTTTTTGTTTAAAAAAAAAGACGGAAACTAGAAAAAAAATCGATGTCAACTTAAAAAAAATCGAGTTAAATATTAAAAAAAAATCGCCGTAAGTTAAAAAAAAAAAAAAACTCGCCCTAAATTAAAACAAAAATCGAGGTAATTATTTTTTTTAAAAAAGACGGAAAATTTAAAAAAAATCGACGACGACTTAAAAAAAACCCCGAGGTAAATATAAAAAAAAAAATCGACGAAAATGAAAAAAAAAAAAAAAAAAAAATTCGCCCGAAATTATTTTTTTTCCGGAGAGAAAAAAAAAAAAAAATTAAAAATAATCCCCGCGTGTTGCTGAGGACGCCGCAGGCCCCGCCCCCGCCGCCATTAACGCGCCTCATTAATTATTCCCGTTGCCGCGGTAACGGCACGCAGGGAGGGGGGGGCGTGGCGACCGCGGGAAGTCCCGCCTCTCCCCGCCGCTGATTGGCTGCGTCCGCCGAGCGCGCGGCGCCGTTTGGCCCCGCCCCGAGGCGGCGGCGTCGCTGATTGGTTGTTGGCGCGGAGGGGGGGGGGGCGGGTTCTCGCTGAGGGTTTTTTTGATTGGCGCATGCGCGGCGCGGCGAGGGGGCGGGGCCAGCGGGCGCTGCTTCCGGGGTCACGTGGTCGCGGCCGGTTCTTAAAGGGGCCGCGGCGCGGGGGGGGGGCGGCGATGGCGGCCGCCGAGAACGTGTTCCTGTTCGTGCCCAACGTCATCGGTGAGGGGCACTGGGAGGGACTGGGAGGGACTGGGAGGGACTGGGAGGGACTGGGGGGGACTGGGGGAGGGACTGGGAAGGGGTTGGGGGGGACTGGGAGCGACTGGGAGGCACTGGGGGATGCTGGGAGCGACTGGGGGGAGCTGGGAGATGCTGGGAGGGACTGGGAGGCACTGGGAAGGGATTGGGGGGAACTGGGAGGCGCTGGGGGATGCTGGGGGGTACTGGGGGGAACTGGGAGGCACTGGGAAGGGATTGGGGGGACTGGGAGGCACTGGGGGATGCTGGGAGCGGCTGGGGGTAACTGGGAGGCACTGGGGGATGCTGGGAGGCACTGGGAAGGGATTGGGGGGACTGGGAGGCACTGGGGGATGCTGGGAGCGACTGGGGGGAGCTGGGAGGCACTGGGGGATGCTGTGGGGGACTGGGAGGGACTGGGAAGGGATTGGGGGGGACTGGGAGGCACTGGGGGATGCTGGGGGGGACTGGGAGGGACTGGGAAGGGATTGGGGGGGACTGGGAGGCACTGGGGGGGGACTGGGGGCAGACTGGGAGATACTGGGAGGGACTGGGAAGGGATTGGGGGGGACTGGGAGGGGACTGGGATATACTGGAGGGTACTGGGAGGAAGTGAGGGGGACTGGGAGGCGTGAAGTGATACTGGGAGGGGACTGGGGGCGACTGGAGGATACTGGGAGGGACTGGGGGGATCACTGGGCCCCTCCTCCGTGGCCACGCCCCCTCCTCTCTAGCCACGCCCTTTCCTGCGTGGCCACGCCCCCTCAGTAACCACACAGCCTGTCAGTGGCCACGCCCCCTCCCCATCAGCCCCACAGCGCCCCTCCCCAGTGGCCACACCCCTCCTTCTCACTAGCCACGCCCCCCAAGGTGTGACCACGCCCCTCCTCACTAGCCACGCCCTTTCCTCTGTGACCACGCCCCCAAAGGTCTGACCACGCCCCCTTATCACTGACCACGCCCCATCAGTAGGGCCCCAGCCCATCCTCATCGGCCCCACAGAGGCCACACCCTTTTGTCTCTGACCACGCCCCCAAGGTCTGACCACGCCCCCAAGGTCTGACCACGCCCCCAAGGTCTGACCACGCCCCCTTATCACTGACCACGCCCCCTCAGTAGGGCCCCAGCCCATCCTCATCAGCCCCACAGCTCCCCTCCCCATTGGCCACACCCATCCTCCTCAATAGCCACGCCCCCAAGGTCTGACCACGCCCCCAAGGTCTGACCACGCCCCCTTATCACTGACCACGCCCCCTCAGTAGGGCCCCAGCCCATCCTCATCAGCCCCACAGCTCCCCTCCCCATTGGCCACACCCATCCTCCTCAATAGCCACGCCCCCAAGGTCTGACCACGCCCCCAAGGTCTGACCACGCCCCCAAGGTCTGACCACGCCCTCTATCACTGGCCACGCCCCCTCAGTAGGGCCCCAGCCCATCCTCATCAGCCCCACAGCTCCCCTCCCCATTGGCCACACCCATCCTCCTCAATAGCCACGCCCCCCAAGGTCTGACCACGCCCCCCAAGGTCTGACCACGCCCCCCAAGGTCTGACCACGCCCTATATCACTGACCACGCCCCCTCAGTAGGGCCCCAGCCCATCCTCATCGGCCCCACAGCTCCCCTCCCCAGCGGCCACGCCCCTCCGTCTCACTAGCCACGCTTTTTTCCTGCGTGGCCACGCCCCCCGACCCTTAGCCACGCCCCCTGCCCTCAGGCTACTTCCGATTGGCTCTGGCAGCCGCCTCCTTCTACCTGATGCCGCGGGAGCCGGGGCCGGCGGCCGCCTGCTACGCCCTGAGCGGGCTACTGGACGCCGTGGATGGGCACGTGGCCCGGCTGCTGGGCCAGGGTGGGCGTGGTCTGGGGGCAGGGGGCGTGGTCTGGGGGCAGGGGGCGGGGTTTGGGGGCAGAGGGCGGGGTTTGGGGGCAAGGGGCGGGCTTTCAGGGGAGGGAAGGGGGAAGGAAATGGCGGAGGGGGGAGCGGTTGGGGGGAAGGGAGGGGCGTGGCTAGCGGGGAAGGGGTGGGGCGAGCGGTGGGAGGGGGCGTGGTGAGTGGGAGGGGGCGTGGCGAGTGGTGGGAGGGGCTTGGGGTGGGCGGGGGCTGTTGGGAGGGGTGTGAGATGGCAGCGGGGGGGTCGGGGAGGGGGCGGGGCTTAAGGAATGAGGGTCTGGGTGTGTCGCTTTGAAGCTCCACCCCCTTTGTGGGTGTGGTTGATGTGGCCACGCCCAATTCCGCCATCTTGGCCGCCATCTTGGCCAACCTTCACACACGTTTCCCGCCCTCCTCCTGCCCCACATCGACTCTGCGGCCCCACAGCGGGTTGTGGCCCCGCCCCCGAGGCTCCTCCCCTTTTGTGGGCGTGTCTGATCCTTGGCCACACCCTCTTCCGCCATCTTGGCCGCCATCTTGCCCACCCCAGCGCAGATTCCCCGCCCTCCTCCCGCCCCACAGCGACTCCGCAGCCCCACAGCGGGTTGTGGCCCCGCCCCCGAGGCCCCTCCCTTTTTTGTGGGCGTGTCTGATCCTTGGCCACACCCTCTTCCGCCATCTTGGACGCCATCTTGCCCGCCCCAGCGCAGATTCCCTGCCCTCCTCCCGCCCCACAGCGACTCCGCAGCCCCACAGCGGGTTGTGGCCCCGCCCCCGAGACCCCTCCCTTTTTTGTGGGCGTGTCTGATCCTTGGCCACACCCTCTTCCGCCATCTTGGCCGCCATCTTGCCCACCCCAGCGCAGATTCCCCGCCCTCCTCCCGCCCCACAGCGACTCCGCAGCCCCACAGCGGGTTGTGGCCCCGCCCCCGAGGCTCCTCCCCTTTTGTGGGCGTGTCTGATCCCTGGCCACGCCCCCAGGCTCGCGGCTGGGCGCCATGTTGGACATGCTGACCGACCGCCTCTCCACCATGTGCCTCCTGGTCAACCTGGCCCTGCTCTACCCGGGGGCGGCGGCCATCTTCCAGCTCAGCATGGCCCTGGACGTGGCCAGCCATTGGCTGCACATGCACTGGTGGGCGGGGCCTCCCCGGGGGCGTGGCATGCGAGTGGGAGGGGTTGGGCAGCGAGGGGCGGGGCCTGGGAGGAGGCGGAGGGGGCAGTTGGAGGGGTGGGGGGAAGGGGTGGGGGCGTGGTCTGGGCTTGGGGTGGGGGCGGAGCTTAAACCTTGGGGGATTGGCTGGACCTGGGGGCGGGGCCTGAAGGGGGGCGGGGATTGGTGGGGCTGGGGGCGGGGCGAGTGGGACGAAGCCCCTCCCTGGGGGTTGGGTGGGGGGGTGGAGCCTTGTGGGTGGGGCCTAGTTATGGGCAGGGCCGGTGTGGGAGGAACTGGGAGGGCACTGGGTGAACTGGGAGGAACTGGAGGGGCACTGGGCGGGCACTGGTTGAACTGGGAGGAACTGGAGGGGCACTGGGAGGGCACTGGGTGAACTGGGAGGAACTGGAGGGGCACTGGGCGGGCACTGGGTGAACTGGGGGGAACTGGAGGGGCACTGGGCGGGCACTGGGTGAACTGGGAGGAACTGGAGGGGCACTGGGCGGACACTGGTTGAACTGGGAGGAACTGGAGGGGCACTGGGCGGGCACTGGGTGGACTGGGAGGAACTGGAGGGGCACTGGGCGGACACTGGTTGAACTGGGAGGAACTGGAGGGGCACTGGGTGGACACTGGGTGAACTGGGAGGAACTGGAGGGGCACTGGGTGAACTGGGAGGAACTGGAGGGGCACTGGGTGGGCACTGGGTGAACTGGGAGGAACTGGAGGGGCACTGGGCGGGCACTGGGTGAACTGGGGGGAACTGGAGGGGCACTGGGCGGGCACTGGGTGAACTGGGAGGAACTGGAGGGGCACTGGGCGGACACTGGTTGAACTGGGAGGAACTGGAGGGGCACTGGGCGGGCACTGGGTGGACTGGGAGGAACTGGAGGGGCACTGGG
Organism: Athene noctua; assembly: GCF_965140245.1. Taxonomy (NCBI): domain Eukaryota; kingdom Metazoa; phylum Chordata; class Aves; order Strigiformes; family Strigidae; genus Athene; species Athene noctua. Next base: position 459,766 of record NC_134073.1, read on the forward strand.
CGGACACTGGTTGAACTGGGAGGAACTGGAGGGGCACTGGGTGGACACTGGGTGAACTGGGAGGAACTGGAGGGGCACTGGGTGAACTGGGAGGAACTGGAGGGGCACTGGGTGGGCACTGGGTGAACTGGGAGGAACTGGAGGGGCACTGGGAGGGCACTGGGTGAACTGGGGGGAACTGGAGGGGCACTGGGCGGGCACTGGGTGAACTGGGAGGAACTGGAGGGGCACTGGGCGGACACTGGTTGAACTGGGAGGAACTGGAGGGGCACTGGGCGGGCACTGGGTGGACTGGGAGGAACTGGAGGGGCACTGGGCGGACACTGGTTGAACTGGGAGGAACTGGAGGGGCACTGGGTGGACACTGGGTGAACTGGGAGGAACTGGAGGGGCACTGGGCGGACACTGGTTGAACTGGGAGGAACTGGAGGGGCACTGGGAGGGCACTGGTTGAACTGGGAGGAACTGGAGGGGCACTGGGCGGGCACTGGGTGAACTGGGAGGAACTGGAGGGGCACTGGGCGGGCACTGGTTGAACTGGGAGGAACTGGAGGGGCACTGGGCGGGCACTGGGTGAACTGGGAGGAACTGGAGGGGCACTGGGCGGGCACTGGGTGAACTGGGGGGAACTGGAGGGGCACTGGGCGGACACTGGTTGAACTGGGAGGAACTGGAGGGGCACTGGGCGGGCACTGGGTGAACTGGGAGGAACTGGAGGGGAACTGGGCGGACACTGGTTGAACTGGGAGGAACTGGAGGGGCACTGGGAGGGCACTGGGTGAACTGGGAGGAACTGGAGGGGCACTGGGCTGACACTGGTTGAACTGGGAGGAACTGGAGGGGCACTGGGCGGGCACTGGGTGAACTGGGAGGAACTGGAGGGGAACTGGGCGGACACTGGTTGAACTGGGAGGAACTGGAGGGGCACTGGGAGGGCACTGGGTGAACTGGGAGGAACTGGAGGGGCACTGGGCGGGCACTGGGTGAACTGGGAGGAACTGGAGGGGCACTGGGCTGACACTGGTTGAACTGGGAGGAACTGGAGGGGCACTGGGCGGGCACTGGGTGAACTGGGAGGAACTGGAGGGGAACTGGGCGGACACTGGTTGAACTGGGAGGAACTGGGGGGGGGAATCGGACCCCCAAGATTTTGCGGGAGTGGTTGGGGGGGGGGGGGGGTGTTGGGAATGAAATCTCACCCAATCAGAAGCGCCGGGAGGAGGCGAGGGGGCGTGGCCGTGTTGGGCGTGTCCTGCCCTGACCCCGCCCCCTTCGCCCCTCCCCCAGCACCACCCTGGAGGGCGGAGCCAGCCACAAGGCGGTGGGGGGGGAGGGGCACCCCCTGCTGCGCCTCTACTACGGCTCCAAGGTGAGCGGGGGCGGGGCCAGGGGGTGGGGGCGGGGCTAAGGGGGTGGCCACGCCCCTCTCGTGACCACGCCCACCACACCCAGCCCCTCCTGTTCCTGCTCTGCGCCGGCAACGAGGGGTTTTACTGCTGCCTCTACCTGCTGCACTTCGGGGAGGGGCCGCCCGGTGAGGGACTGGGGGGGACTGGGAGGGACTGGGAGGGATTGGGGGGCACTGGGAGGAGATTGGGAGGGACTGGGGGGACTGGGAGGGGATTGGGGGGACTGGGAGGGACTGGGAGGGGACTGGGAGGGACTGGGAGGGATTGGGGGGGACTGGGAAGGGATTGGGAGGGATTGGGGGGGATTGGGGGGCACTGGGAGGGACTGGGAGGGGATTGGGGGGCACTGGGAGGGGACTGGGAGGGACTGGGGGGGGATTGAGGGGGACTGGGAGGGATTGGGGGGAATGGGAGGGACTGGGAGGGGATTGGGGGGGACTGGGAGGGACTGGGAGGGGATTGAGGGGGACTGGGAGGGACTGGGACCTAACTGGGAGGCTCTAGGACCTCCTGGGAGGGGATTGGGGAGCACTGGGAGGAACTGGGGGCTAACTGGGAGAGGATTGGGAGGAACTGGGAAGGGATTGGGGGCAACTGGGAGGGACTGGGGGACACTGGGAAAGGATTGGGGAGCCCTGAGAGACAACTGGGATGAACTGGGAGCTACTGGGCAGCCTCTAACCCCGCCCCCCCCCCCCCCCAGTGTGGCCGGGGGGGGTGGGGCTGTTCCGGGCCGGGCTCCTCCTGGGGGGGCCCTTGGCCGCCCTCAAGTTTGGGGTGAACCTGCTGCAGCTGGGGGGGCGGCCCGACGCCTGGCGGCCATCGACGCCTCGGAGCGCCCCAAAATCCGCTGAAATCACCCCAAAAATCCCGCCCCCCCCCCCCAGCCCCAAAACCGCCGGAAAATACCTCAAAAATCACCCCCCCCCCCCCCCCGTGGGAAACGTTTTGGTGTTGAAATTAAAGAGAAAAAAAAAAATGTGTGGGAAAATAAATAAAGGAAAGGGGGGGGCACCGAAAAAAAAAAAAAAAAAAAAAGGGGGACCCCCCCCCGCAAAAAAAAAAAAGAAATTAAAGAAAATTGATTTGGGGGGAAATGGGGAAAAAAAAATAGGGAGGAGGGAATGGGGGGGGAAAAATGGGGAAAATGGGGGAAAAAAATGGAGGGGGGGCACCCCCAAAAATAAAAAAAAAAAAGGGGGGACCCCAAAAAAAAAAAAAAAAGGGGGG